>NW_016823028.1:73161-97136 GCF_001698545.2 Rhinopithecus bieti | reverse complement strand
AGGTGTATTAGTTCGTTCGCATGCTGCTATGAAGAAATACCTGAGCCTGAGTTAATTATAAAAGAGGTTTAATTGACTCACAGTTCTTTGTTGCTGGGGAGGCCTCAGGAAACTTAGAATCACGGTGGAAGGCAAAGAAGAAGCAGGCACCTTCTACACAGAGCAGCAGGATGGGGTGAGTGCAAGCAGGGGAAATACTAGATGCTTATAAAATCATCAGATCTCATGAGACTTACTCATTCTCATGAGAACAGCATGGTGGAAACTGCCCCCATGATCCAATTACCTCCACCCGGTCCTCCCTTTGACACACGGGGATTATATGGATTACAATTCAAGGTGAGATTTGGGTGGGAGCACAGAGCCAAACCATATAATTCCTCCCCTGGCCCCTCCCAAATCTCATGTTCTCACATTTCAAAACCAATCATGCCTTCCCTACAGTTCCCCAACATCTTAACCCATTTCAGCATCAACCCAAAAGTTCACAGTTTAAAGTCTCATCCGAGAGAAGGTAAGTCCCTTTCTTATATCTTATACAAAATTAAGTCAAGATGAATTAAAGACTTAAATGTAAAACTAAAACTCTAAAACCCCAAAGAAAATCTAGGCAATACCATTCAGGACATAAGCACAAGGAAATATTTCATGACAAGAATGCCAAAAGCAATTTCAACAAAAGCAAAAATTGACAAATAGGATCTAATTAAACTAAAGAGCTTCTGCAAAGCAAAAGAAACTATCATGAGGGCAAACAGACAACCTAGAGAATGGGAGAGAATTTTTGCAAGCTCTCCATCTGACAAGGGTCTAATATCCAGAGTCTACAATGAACTTAAAGAGATTTACAAAAGAAAAACAAACCTTATTTAAAAGTGGAGAAGCTGCATGAAGAGACACTTCTCAAAAAAAGACATTCAGGTAGCCTACAAACATATGAAAAAAAGCTCAACATCAATGAACATTAGAGAAATGCAACTCAAAACCAGTGAGATACCATCTCATGCCAGTCAGAATGGCTATCACTAAAAAGTCAAAGAACAACAGATACTGGTGAGGTTGTGGAGAAAAAGAAATGCTTTTACACTGTTGGTGGGAGTGTAAATTAGTTCAACTGTTGTGGAAGACGGTGTTGTGATTCCTCAAGGGCCCAGAGACAGAAATACCATTTGACTTGGCAGTCCCATTACTGGGTATATACCCAAAAGAATATAAATCATTATATTCTAAAGATACATGCACATATATGTTCATTGCAGCACTATTAACAATGGCAAAGACATAGAATCAACCCAAATCCCTATCAATGATAGATTGGATAAAAAAAAAGTGATACATATACACTATGTAATACTATTAAGCGGGAACAGACAACTAAACACTACATTTTCTCACTTTTAAGGGGGAGCTGAATTATAAGAACACATTGACATATGGCTGGGGGGAGCAACAGACACTGGGAGTCTGTTGTCAGTGGGGGAGAGGAGGGAGAGCATCAGGAAGAGGAGCTAATGGATTCTGGGCTTAATACCTAGATGATGGGTTGATCTTTGCAGCCAACCAGCAAGGCACATGTTGACCTATGTAACAGACCTGCACTTCCTGCTCCCGTAACACTGAACTTAAACGTTCAGGGAAGATAAAAAAGAAAATATTCCTATAATCAGAACAAATAATTGCTTTCTCTATCCTTCTACAGAACATTGTTTGTATGCTAATTATAACACTTACTGTATTCTACTTTATGTCATCCTTGTTTATATCCCATGGACTCCACTTCTAGTCAGCAGTTCCTTGAGGGGATGGATTAAGTTTTATGCCTTTGAGATCCCTCATCGTGTTTTGTAAATAGCGAATACTCAATACAATATATGCTGAATAAAGGATAAATAGTTGCTCCTATGTGGTCCAGGACCTCTTAGGAATTTTCATATTGTTTTTTGAATATTGCCTTTTCCTCTCACCCTTATCTACCTTTAGCTTTGGATTCTTAAAAAAGAAGAAAAAAAAAGGTAGATTAGGACAGAATTTAGCTGGGAAAGCAGTCAGGTAATATTATTTTGATGTTTAAATACAAAGGAAAGGACCTAAACCAAGGAGCAGGTAGGATCAACATTGCTAGGGATTCGGAGGCCCTGCTATAAGACGGAGACAGCTTGGGGCTTCTTTCTCATGTGTATCTGATCTGAGGATTGGAGAGACTATAGATAATAAAGCAATATAACACTGGGAATTATGACTCAGGTACTCAGATACTCAGCCAAGTTGCTGACATTTGTTAAAAAGGAAATAGATGGAAACAGGGCACAGAGGCCTGTGCTTGCTTTAATTATGTAAAAGGTATTATTTTCTTTGTAACAGCCAAGATACTGCATTCAAATATATGACCTTGCAAGGAAAAGTGGATCACTTTTACTTCATTCCTTTTCTTTTTTCTGAACTTATGCAGATATACTTTTTGAGGGTGAGGAGTCAGGTGGCAGATGGTAAGGTAGAGCAGAGCAATATGGCACAGTGAGAAAGAAGATGAAAAGCCAAACATCCTAGATTTTGGAGCCAGAAAACTGACCACTCTTACCTAACTGGACGGAAACATACCTTTAGAAAAGAAGCTGAGTCAGCGGCAAAGCTTTATGCCAACAATAATTAATATTAACCTTATTGAAGTGTGTTGACGTGTGAGCACACCCAGGACTATAATATCCTGTATAATATTTTCTTGGAGACATTCTGTATACAGTGGGCACTTGTCCTAAAGCCTGATTTGGATTATAGATTTGTATGCCAGATCCAATTATAAGTTGAATTACTAGCACTGTGACTTGACTAAAATAAAAGACCTCTGAGTTTCTTATTAAATACATTAGTATAGAAACTGCACAAGTAGCTTCCCAAAGAGCTTCTTTCTAAAAGTAAATACATAACTCAAATCTCTTTATTAATCAATTGGATAGTCAATTAAAAGTATTTATCTATTGCATTATTACTATTTCTATTGAAGGTAATAATAATTTGAATTTATCAAGTCATAATTTAACCTCAAAGTAAGGCTTTGTACTTTCTAGAGAAATTTCTAATTCAAAAATTTCCCATTAAGGCTAATTATATATAATTTCATAGAAATTGTTTTAATTTACATGGCCATATACTTTCCAGCACCTTCTTAAACTCCTTCAAATATATTAAAAAAATTAAAAAAAAATAATTTAGAGAACGTGAAGCAAGTTTCACCAATTTTGGTCGCCCAGCTGTCCCTATTCAGTGTGGACAGCAAGCACTCAGGCTGGCACATCTACTTTCTGAGTTTCAGCTTCAGAGCAATTGCACTGAACTTGTGCCCTTTCTTGCTCCCACATCCATTTTTACTGTCTTAATTATTTATAAATTTATTTTGATTGATACATAATATTTTACATACGTATGGGGTACACGTGATATTTTGTTACATGTATAGACTGCTTAATAATCAAATCAGGGTATTGCAGTGTTGAGCACCTTGAGTATTTATCATTTCTATGTGTTAGGTACATCTCATGTCTTCTCTTCTGGCTATTTTCAAATATATAATAAACTGTTGTTAACTAAAGTCATTCTACTGTGCTAAAGACACTGGAACTTATTCTTTCTCTCTAACTGTATGTGAGCACCCATTGATCAACCTCTCCTTATCCTCCCTCCCACCCACATCCCCTTCCCAATCCCTGGCATCTATCATTCTACTCTCTACCTTTATGAGATCACTTCTTTTTTTTTTTTTTAGCTCCCATATACAAGTGAGAACATGTGGCATTTGCATTTCTGGGTCTGGCTTATTTCACTGCCTTAATTCTTGTCATGGGTTGAATCATTTCCCTGCCAAAGATGTTGTAGTTCTAATTTCCAGTACCTGTAAATGTGAACTTATTTGGAAACAGGGTCTTTGCAAATGTAATCTACTTAAACAAGGTCCTCAGTGTGGGCCCTAATACAAGACTGTGTTCTCAAAAAAAGGGATATTTTGGTTGGGCGCAGTGGCTCACACCTGTAATCCTAGCACTTGGGGAGGCCAAGGCAGCTGGATCACAAGGTCAGGAGATTGATACCAGCCTGGCCAACACAGTGAAACCCCGTCTCTACTGAAAATACAAAAATATTAGCCGGACGTGGTGGTATGAGCCTGTAGTCCCAGCTACTCCCAGCTACTCTGGAGGCTGAGGCAGGACAATCGCTTGAACCCGGGAGGCAGAGGTTGTAGTGAGTCGAGATCGCGCCACTGCACTCCAGCCTGGGTGACAGAGCAAGGCACCAACTCAAAAAAAGAAAAGATATTTGGACAGGGATGGACATGTGCAGAGGAAAGACAATGTGAAGACACAGGGAGAAGACAGCCATCTATAAGTCAAGGAGAGAGGCTTGGAATGCATCCTCTCCTCACAGCCTTCAAATGAACCAACCCTGATGACACCTCCATTTTAGACTTCTAGACTCCAGAACCGAAATATGTTTTGTTGTTTAAGTCAGGCAGTTGGTGATACTTTGTTAAGACAGCATGAGGAAACTGCTATAATTGTAACTTAATTTCCTTAGGAAAAACATGAAAAGAGTGGGGGCATATGCATTCTGTAGCCAAAGTGCTCTTAGATGAACCCTGAGCTAGCTTGGATAAGTCATCCTCCCTTTTGACAAATTGGAACCTGCTTTAGAATACACACATAAGCATATATTTGAATACATACACATATATATTTATACATTTATAAATTTATATATTGTATTTCTTTCACCACAACCTAATGTCATGTGCTATACATTATTTCTTTGCTTTTGACTATGAGGTACATATTACATTACTGTAACCTACAGATGAAGATCTCAATGATCAGAGAAATTTTGTCACATGTCTAAGATTACAAAGAAAACAGGTGAGAGAGTTATAATCTGACCTTCATTTAGTCTGACTCCATTGTTCGGAGCCTTAATTACTAAGTTACATTAGCTTGAAAAGGAAGAGGGAGAAGAAAGTCATATACAATTCTACATAAGAAATGTGACTAGAGGATATAATTAAAGTATTGTTCATGGAAAATTTTTGAAGAAAACACAATTGAGTTTGACCAGAGCATAGTGCAGAGTAGAAGGTAATATATGATGGGAATAGAAAATTAGGCTAGATCTATATTGTGGAAGTCCTTGAATGTGAAACAGAACTTCTTAAAAACAAACTTATGGATAGTATTAATCAACTTTGTTTTCGCATCTCTTACTTCTGTATTTCCCAGTGAAACATCAGTAAGAAACCCCATTGCTTTTGACATTTGCAACAAAATATCACAGTCAACTAAATCCTAGCCCATTCCAACACTGGATACTCACCTGTCTTACATATTGTGTTTGAGAATGACATAAAACTAAATAATCCAGCAGAGGTAAAAAGCTGTGTACAGGCAGGGAGTGAACCCAAGGCAGTTTCTAGGATCTCTCACGGTGTCTTTTAAGCTAAACTCTAGTTAATCCCAGAATGCAACAAGTCCCAAAGTCTAAAGCAATTCTAATTTGCTTGATAATCACCGTATGTTTTGGTTTTACACGCCAGTTTTTTTTTAATATCTATCCAATTTTTTGTTAAAATAGAGTGCTGTAAAGTCTGCTATATTTCATTATACGGCACATATTTGAGAACAATTAAAACTATTCTTAACAATAATAGTATGTCTATTTATATCAAGGCTATAGATCTAAACCCCAATGTACATTTTGATTTTTGTGAATGAATGCACCTTCAGTAGGGATACAGGGATGCCCTTACCAAGCTGGTTTATCTCTCTGATATATTTATAATACAGTTACTCATATTACATATGCATATAACTATATCTATATCTGATTAACATATCTGCCTCCACAAATATATATTTGAAATGTAGATTACTTATGCCATTTAAAACATGCTGCTATATATAATTCATTGCCATCTGTTCCTCTGGTTTCTCTTTTATACTCTAAAAATTCCCAGAAAACTATGAAAATCTGCAAGGATTTCTGAAGTCCTATATGTGTTAAATTGTAGCATTTACATACTGAATTACATTAGGAGACCCAAAACAGAGCACTGGGTTAAGAAGAAGAGTACTAGAAAATTCTTGGTGACCTATGACTTTAGACAAAATGCTTTAGCACCTCTGAACCTTAGTTTTCTCATCTTTAAAATTAAAAAAATAAGCTTCACATCCCTGTGACTTAGAATGATTTTATTTCATCAAAAGTGATAATTATGAGAAATGTTTAAACTTTCAAAATATGAAATCATTGCAAGTTATTTTTAACATGCCTAGATAACAAAATAAATAATAGCAATTTCGAACTAATTGGAAAGGAAGAAGTAAAAGCCTTCTTCCAGTGGCTCATTAAAAAAATGACAGATGGTCAAGTGACTGTTTCTCAATGCCTGGAGATATACTTTGGTTAAGTTCACTAAATATTTGCTGATAATATACTATTTATTAATGTGTTAAGTCCCTACAGCATTCCAAACATCAGTCTAGGTGCTGAGAATAGAGCAGTGAACAAATCAAAGACCCATTGCCTCACGTAGTATCTGGGTGGATGAAGTAGAGGGAAACAGAAAATAATTAGCATAAATAATAGATAAATTAACCATATGTTATTGCCTCTAAGATGTTATTAATTGTAAGGAACACCATGGTTTTATGTACCACTAAAAACAAAAACAAAGTCATTGGTAAATAAATATGACAGGCCATTGATTGCAAAATTCATTCCAATTTCAGAGATGATATGATGTGAAAAAAACAGCATTGCATCTTGGGATCAATGAACTATAGTAGAAAATTATTAGGTCATCAATTATAGGAAAAGAAAAAAGGAGGGAGAAAGTGGAATCTGGGTTAGGCGGTTTTGTTGCAGCATTAAATAGGCTGGTCATTTTATTAGTGTCTTAGGGCTGCCATAACAAATTACCACAAACTGGTGACTTAAACCAATAAAAATATATTCTCTCACAGATCTGGATGCCAGAAGTCCAAAATCAAGGTGGCAGTAGAACAGTGTTTTACTAAGTACTCTAAGGAAGAATACTTCCCTGCCTCTCCTTAGCTTGTGGTGGCTCATAGCAATCCTTGTTGTTGTTTGGCTTGCAGTAGCATCAACTCCAACCTCAGTCTCTGTCTTCACATGGCCTTCTTCTCTCCGTATCTCTGTGTATTCTCTCTTCTTGTTATAAGATTACCAGTCATTGTATATATGGTCCTCTCTCATCCAGTATGGCCTCATCTTAACTTATGACATCAGTGAAGAGCCTGTTTCCAAATATCTTTACATTCTGAGGTTCCTGGAAAATATGAATTTTGGAGGGACATCATTAAATCCACCTTTTTTATGTTATGAAAGAATGAATCTAATAAGTTGACAAAAGCAAAGTTAAGAGAGATGAAATAAAGCTCGTATCATGTCACGTCTTTAGTACCTAGTGTTTGTCAGGCCTAGCTAAATCCTCATCCTCTCCATGGATTGAATGACTGAAACTTTCTTAAGTTTTGAGCCAACAAATTCTTATTTTATTAAAGCCAATTTTAAACCAAAGCTTATCTATATCAAGAAACTCACAGTAGTTTCATTTGGGCAAAATATGAATTATGAAACAGTGAATGGCAATGATTCTGGAGATATAGGCATCAGCCGATTCATGAAGTGCCTAATGTACCATGTTAAGAATATTAGACTTTGTCTTTTGAGTAATAGGGATCCATTAAATGGTTTTAAATAAGAAGTCAAGGGTGATAGGACTGGAGTTACATTTAGAAATAGCACTCTGACTTTTGGATAAAGAGTAGATTGAGCATGAAGGGGTGGGGGGTGGTGTGGGGAGGACTAGAATGATTTGGGCAGATGCTACAAATTATCCATCCTTCCCGAGACTATAGTCCCATCTGGACTCCTGCTTCCAAACTTCCTTGCCGCTAACATCTATCTCTTTCTTCCCTTTCTGGAAAATGGTACTTGCTAAGATAATGATATTTTTATACTCTGTAACATTACTAACATTTTACCAATACCATTGTCTTTTGACTTGCTATGTTACTTAAATCTTTCTTTCAGTAATTCCTTTAAAATCTACTTCCCAAGTATGTTTTTATTTCCAATGATATGTATAATTTCTTTTCCCAAGTATCCACTTCCATTACTCATATGCAACAAACATAATTATGTCTCATGTGTTAATTAAATCATGGTCAGATTCCTTCTTGCTATACTTTCCTCATCTCAGTGGAAAACTTTGAGTCTATTTTTTTGTCACTACCAAGACCTCAACTGCTTCCTCAGTGCAAGACAAATGTCCCTTAAGGATCATATTATTGAATATTTTATTTTTTGCAAGAAGCCTTTGGTTTCCTATGTAAATGATTATTTATGGTTTTATTAATAACCATAATGTAGTGCCAAAATAAATCTTGTATGTTGAAACAACTCTATTATGTCGAGTAGCTTTTAATTTATAGCTTTTGCACAATGAACCAATTAAACTAAATTTCTAAAAAAAGAATAATAAAAATAATAATACAATTTAAAAAATGTATTGAACAGAAACCAGGCTCCAGTCACTCTACTAGGACATAGGAACACCGAATTTAATACAATCAGGTGTTGCTTAATCACTGGGATATGTTCTGATAAATTAAGTGACTTTGTGTGAACATCATAGAGTGCAGTATACAAACCTAGATGGTATAGCCTATTGCACACCTAGGCTATATGGTATAGCCTATTACTTCTAGGCTACAAACCTGTATAGCATGTTACTGTATTGAACACTGTACAAACCTGTATAGCATGTGACTGTACTGAACACTGTAGACAGTTATAACGCAATGGTATTAGTGTATCTAAACATATCTAAAGATAGAAAAGAAACAGTAAAAATAAGGCAAATAATCTTATGGAACCACCGTCATCTAGGTGATCTGTCGCCTGAAATGTTGTTATGCAAAGGTGTGACTGTGTGACAAAACCTCACTCTTCTAATGTTCACTGTAATAAGGAAGAGCAATGCTTAACTATAATAAATTTGGTCAGTGATAAGGTATGATGGAGGCAATATATATATATATATATATATATATACACACACAAAAACATATATATACACACATACACATGTGTGTATATATGTGTATGTCTGTATATGTATCTTTATTTCACTATGAAGAAAAAAGATGAATAAATCTGTTGAGAACTTAAAGGTGTATTCATTTGAACTGGGTCTTGAAGTATGAGGAGAAGATTTATAGATAGCTTGTGAGTTTAAATATAAACTGCACTGAATAGCTAGAAATCATAGTCAAGTGTAGTGGATACAATTCAAAGTCCACAAACTCTAGTCAACAAGAGATTAAATATTTATTAATTTGATTACAACTGATTTGACATCAAGTCTTTAGGCTATCACAGGTGGAAACTTCATCTAAAGTCACTTTTGAGACTCTTCCTCCAGGGCAGTACAAAACTATAGAGAGAGTTATGTAGCACTTCAGCATTTAAGAGGCTTCTTTTATCATCAGTTATTGGTCAGAAAACCGTTGTCCAAATTCATATGATTTTTGCAAGTCTAGTGGTTCTGTTGTCTTCAAACCATGGTTGGGGAAAAGGGACGAATGATCAACATCAGAACCATAGAGCTATTTCTTCTTAAAGTATTGCCTTTTCTTTAAGGCACAACTAAAAACAGAGCTCTAGGCCATGTCACTCATGGGATATAAAGACTCTTTTTCCTTTTTATTCCAGAAGAATCTCTTTAGTCAGAGGGAAATAGCTTTCCCAAATTTAGTCTTTTATTCCCTCATCTCCCTATTAGACTCGTGGAATATTTTCCTGAATAAGCTTAGTGTTTTGTGAGGCAGAAGCCAAGAAAATAAGATTTTCTTGAGCATAAGTTATATTTTATGTTCAGCTTTATTCTTCCTCCATGGTAAAACACACAAACACACACACACACACACACACACACGTGGCAAATACCAGAATTTGATATCTTTTTGAATACAAAAAAGGGAAAAGAAAATATCTATTTATCTATCTTCATATATAGACAGATTTTGAAAACTGTAAAACATTGATAAAGGAAATTTGAAATGGCACAGATAAATGAAAACGTCTTATGTTCATGAATTGGAAGAATAAATAGTGTTAAAATATCCATACTACCCAAAATGATATGCTGGTTTAATTCAATTCCTATCCAATTTCTAATGCTATTTTTCACAGAAATAGAAAAACTTTCTAAAATTTGTATATAACCACAAAATACACTGAATAGTCAAAACAATCTCAAGCTGAAAGAACAAAACCGGAAGCATCACACTCCCTGATTTCAAAATATATTATAAGGCTATTCCAAACAGGACAGCATGGTATTGGCCTAAAAACAGACATATCAACCAATGGAACAGAGTTGAAAGCCCAGAAATAAACACATGCAACGGTCAATTGCTTTTTAACAAAAATGTCAGGAACATAGATTGGGGAAAATACAGTCTCTTCAATAAATTATGTTGGGAAAACTGGATATTCACACACAGAAGAATGAAATTGGAACTTTATCTCACACAATATACAAATATCAATGGAAAATGGATTAAATATTTTAACATAAAACAGGAAACATTAAAACTACCAGAAAAAATATAGGGGGATGATTTCTTAGGAACTCAAAAGTATAGGCAGCAAGAGCAAAATAGACAAATGGGATTGCATCAATTTAGAAGCTGCTACACAAAAAAGGCTACATTCAATAGAGTGAAAAGACAACCCACAGACTGGGAGAAAATATGTGCCAGCAATACATCTGATAAGTTGCTAATATCCAAAATATACAAGAAAGTCAATAACAATAAACAACTCAATAACAAGAAAATGGCCCAGTTATAAATTGAATAAATGATTTGAACAGGCATTTCTCAAAAGGATACATACAAATGGTCCACAGATTCATGAGAAAATGCTAAACATCTCTACTTATCAAGGAAATACAAATGAAAACCACAATAAGATACCACCTTACAGCAGTTACAATGGCTACTATCAAAATGGCTAAAGCTAACAAGTGTTAGCAGGGATGTAGAGAAAAGGGAACACTTGCAAACTGTTAGTTGGAAAGTAAATTGGTACAGCTGTTATGGAAAACAATATGGAGGCTTCTCAAAAGTTAAAAGTTACCATATTTCTGTGTGATCCAGCAATCCAACTTCTGGGTAAATATCCAAAAAAAGTGAAATCAGAAGAGATATCTGCCATCCCCTATTGCAGCATTATTCACAGTAGCCAAAATATAGAAAGTATCTAAATGACCATAAATTAAAGAATGGATGAAGGTTATTAGTGGCTAATAAGCTCATAAAAGCATGCTCAAAATTATTAGCCATTAGGGAAATGGAAAACTATAATGAGATAGTATTTCACATGAACTACAATGTTTATAAGATAAAAGGCAGTAAATAAAATGTGTTAGTTACTGGTGGAGAAACTGGAATCCTTATGCATTACCTGAGGCTGTGTAAATGGAATAGTTTCATTGAAAAACGGTTTGGTAGCTCCTTAAGATGTTACGCAGAGCTCCTATGTGATGAAGTGATTCCAATCCTGGTAAATATCCAGGGTAAATGAAAATAGATGTCCACATAACGCTGGGACCATGGATGTTCTTATCAGCAGTTTTTATAATAGCCAAAAATGGAAGCAACACAAATTCCCATCAACTAATGAATGAACAAATGAAATGGGATATAATGATGCAATAAAATATTATTTGGCAATTAAAAAATGGAGTACTGTACTGATACATGTGCCAGCAGGAATGAGAAAAATGCCATGAGTGAGAAGGCAGTAACAAGATTGAAGTCATAATAGAATCTCCCAGTAAAGAAAAGCCAGGTACCTGACTGCTTCACTGCTGAATTCTGTCAAACATTAAGAATACCAAGCCTACTCAAACTTTTCTGAAAAACAGAGGTGGAGGAAATATTTCCAAACTCATTCTATGAGGCTAGTGCTACTCTGATACCCAAGCCAGAGAGACACATCAATTAAAGAAAATTATAGGCCACTATCTATGATGAATATTGATGCAAAAATCCTCAACAAAATACTGGAAAACATATATGATTTATATGAAAAGTCTAGAATAGACAAATATATAGAAATCAAAAATAGATTAGATTAGAGGTAGGCTGGACCTGGGGAAAAAGCTAGAATGCTAATGGTGAGGGCTGCCCTTGGGTTTGGCTTTTTAGGGGATGGGGTAATTAAAGTTTTCTAAAATTGATTTATGATGATGACAGTAGAACTCTGTCAACATAGTCAGTACCACTGAATTACATACTTTTTCTGGGTGAACTTTATGATATGTGAATTGTATCTCAGTAAAGCTGTTTAAAAAAGAAAAAAGGGGCCAACTCTTAGTTCTACAATAAAATATTTTCTCATAAGTCTCAGCCGCTAGAAATAAGCATTATGATTCAGGGAAAGGAAGACACATTATCAAATGAATAATTCAGTAGAGTAATAAATATAATTTAATTTACAAAATCAAATTATTTTTCTTTAAACTATCCCCATTACCACTAAAAATAAAAATAGAAATAAAATGGATGAAGATTTCTGAAATGGAAAGATTACAGCCACGTTAAGGGAGGGGAAGATTAACCATTTGCTAAGGAATTCCCATTTTTTTTTTTTTTCCACAAAAATCTTCCCTGTTAATTGAAACCAATTAAAATTCCCCTTGATGACATTTTATCTGGTTTTCACAGAATTTTCCTAAAGTTTATCTGAGATTAGAAGTTAATTGTCAATATGTTTTATTATGCATATTAATTTCTTTAAAGTATTTTGTATAATAAATAATTAAATGTTAAAACATGTTAATGTATATTTAATTAGAATTCCCCAAAGGAAAAAGGTAAAAAATATGATATAATAAGCTTATTTGGAATCATATCAAAAGAGATTATGTTTGGTTGGAACTTTCAAGAATTCATGAAGTATATTAATTTTCCATGTTCAATAATCCAAGGAGCCCAAAGCGATTATTTAAGTAAAAATACACTTAAAACACATCACAGAAACAAAGCAAACAAAAACTTTAAAAATCGAGACAACAGTTAACTTTTAAAAAAAGTACCTAACATAAATAAGAGGGAAAATATTATAAAAGTAAGAATTGGACCTAATAACCGACCCATGTAACAGAAAATGCAAACAAGCCCCACGTTACAATCCTTCACCCAAAAAAAATATTTCTTTAGGATTAAAAAGAAATTAAAGGACTTTCATATAATAAACAACAACTACACCTAATTAGAATTCAATAGCAAGTAGACATGCAATTGGGTTGTACATATCCTATGTATACACATACAACACCCAAACAATATACACCACATAAAGGTATATTCCTCAGCAATTCAAGCCAGAAAAAAAGTAATTTCAGATATAAATTTGAGATAAATATGGGAATAAAGAGCAGCAAATACTTAAATATATGTGTAAAATTTTATATAAACATTGTGGTCCTAATCAATAATTGCGCTCCATGGTACAATAATAGCAAATAAGTTTTCAGTGGATAAAGGATTAAATATTAAATATTTCTAATATCCTCATCCCTTTTACCGTTCCTGGAAGTGGTTAAGGTATTATTCAACATTAAACACCTGATCATTCAAAGATTGCATGTTTTAAAGTCTATGGTAATCCAATGAAAAAGTTTTTTAAGTACATGAAATTCCAAACTGACAAGAAAAAAAGGAAATGCTAGTTTTAAAATAGCTAGATCTATCCATTAAAAGAAATACCAAAAAGCAGTAGAAAAGAAAATTTAGATCAGAGAGGATAAATATAAATCATAGTGTAAGATGAAACATATACACCCAAATATGTTAGTGATTTCACTAAAATATATTTATTAGATGTTACAATTAAACATTTTCAGTTTATCTAAGTAAGAATGTTCATTTTCAGTGCTAGGTAAAATGTGAAATTCAAATATTAATATAAATGTTAAAATAAAATCATCAAAATAAAACTATGGAAATTATAGTGAGAAATTACAAGGTCAGTGTTGAAATTAATAAAATAGTTTAAAGACATATGCTATAGGGAGGATAAACAATTACAAAGAAATGTTTTTTGCAAAGAACAAAAAAATAATAATAAACACCTGGACAGGGTGAGAGCGAGAATGTGTGTGAGAAAATAAAGAAGTAAAATGAAGAGGAAGAGGAGAAGGAGGAGGAGGAAGAGAATAGCAGAGGACAGAGAAAGCAAAAATAACAGATATAATTACATACCTATTGATATGATTTGTATCTGCCCAAATGTCATGTCAAATTGCAATGCCCAATGTTGGAGGTGGGGCCTGGTGGGAGGTGATTAGATCATGGGGGTGTTTTCCATAGTTTAACACCAGCTCCCCTTGGTTCTGTCATCATGATAGTGAGTTATTGTGAGATCTGGTTGGTTAAAAGCGTGTGTCACCTCCGCTCTCTCTCTTCCTCCTGCTCCATCCATGTGAAGGTCCTGCTTCCCCATTTGCCTTCCACCATAATTGTAAGTTTTGCCAGGCCTCTCCAGAAGCAGAAGCCACTTTGCAACATGTACAGCTTGCAGAACTGTGAGCCAATTAAACCTCTTTTCTTTATAAATTACCCAGTCTCAGGTAGTTCTTAACAGTGGAAGAATGAACTAGTACAGAAAATTGGTACTCAAAATTTGGGCATTGGTTTAAAAATACCTGAAAACGGGGAAGCAACTTTGGATCTGGGTAACAGGCAGAGGTTGGAAGAGTGTTGAGTGCACAGAAGAAGACAGGAAGATGAGGAAAAATTTGGAACATCCAAGAGACTTGTTAAATTGTTGTTACCCAAATGCTGGGTGATATGGACAATGAAGTCCAGGCTGAGGAGGTCTCAGATAGAAATGAAGAACTTACTGAAAACTGGAGTAAAGGTCACTTTTGCTATGCCTTAGCAAAGGGCCTGGCTGTATTGTGCTCCTGCTCTAGGGATCTGTGAACTCAAAACTTCAGAGTGATCATTTAGGTTATCTGGCTGAATAAATTTCTAAGCAGCAAAGCATTCAAGACGTGACCTGACTGCTTCTAAATACCTATGCTCATATGCATCAACAAGTAAATGATCTGAAACTGAGACTTGTATTTAAAAGGGAAGCAGAGCTTAAATGTTTTAAAAAATTGCAGCCTGGCCATGTGGTAGAAAAGAAAAGTCAATTTTCAGTGGAGGAATTCAAGCAGGCCACAGAAATTTGCATGAGTAGAAAGAAGCCAAGTGCTAATAGTCAAGACCAAGGGAAAAAGTCCTCAGAGGTATTTCAGTGACGTTCATAGCAGCCCCTCCAATCACAGCCCCAGAGGCCTTGAAGAATGGAATAGTTCCATTGGCCGTGTCTGGAACCCTGCTACCCTGTGCAGCCTGGGGACACTGCTGCCTGCACTCTGACCGCTCCAGTTCAAGCCATGGCACAAAGGGGTCCAGGTACAGTTCAGGCCACTGCTCCAGATGGTGCAGGCTGGAAACCTTGGTAGCTTCCATGTCGTGTTAAGTTTGCAGGTGCACAGAATGCAAGAGTTAAGACTTGGAAGCCTCTGCCTAGATTTCAGAGGATGTATGAGAAAACCTGGGTATCCAGGCAGAAGCCTGCTGTAGAAAGGAAATACATATGTACATATAATTATGCATCACTATGAATGCTGCACAAATTTAACAAAGATATTACAAACAACTATGATTAGATTTAGTAAAAATTTATGTGAAGAGGACAAATCCTTAAGAAAGCACAAGATTCTAAAATTGACCCAGAAATACAATGATAACCTGAATAATCATATCACTACTGAAGACATTGACTCTATAATGCAAAGCACTACTACAAAGAGAATGCTAATACCAACGTATTTCATCTGATAATTTTAACGGATATTTAAGGAAGAAACAGCCTCAATACTAAATAAATTCTTCCATACAATGAAAAAAAAAAAAAAAAACCTGCAAACTAAAGACTCTTCATTTTATGTAACCAGCCTAAATTGATACCAAAACAATTGGCTAAAAAATTATATGAAAAGAAAATTACAGGCTGGTATTATTTTTAAACATAAATTCAAACCTTCTAAATAATATTAACCAACAGAATCTAGCATTAGATGACTAAGATATCAAGTTGCAATTTTTTCAGTAATGCAGAGTCCATTTGAGTCTTGAAGAGACATTTGTACATCCTTCTTTATAGCGGCATTTTTCACAATTGCTAAAACATGGGAAAATATCCAAGTGTGTTTATTTGGCTGAATAAATAAGCAAAATGAGTTATAGCCATATTTATACAATGGACTGATACTCTGTCTTTAAAAGAAGGCAATTTGCATATGCTACAACATGAATGAACTTCGAGGACATTATGCTAAATAAAATAAGCCAGTCAAAACAGACAAATACTGTATGATTCCACTTATGTGAAATAACTTGAGTAGTTAAAATCATAGAGACAGAGAGTAGAATGGTGGTTGTCATGCCCTAGAGGGGAGGCGGCAATGGGCAGTGATCTTTTAATGGATATACAGTTTGAGTATTACATGATGAAAAGAGTTATGGAGACTGATGATGGTGATGATTGCACAGCATTGTGAATGTATTTAATACCACCGAACTGTCAACAATGAATAAGATGGTAACAATTATGGTATGTGTGTTTTACCATAATAAGAAAAAACAAAACAAAATCTATGGGACATATTTTGTTAACAAAATAATTAAATAATCTCAGTTTTACAGAGAAAATCATTAAATAATCTCAATTTTACACAGAAAATAACATCTGAGAAATTCAACATACATGCAAGAAAAGAATCCTCAACAAGCTAAAAAGACAAAATTCTTAATATGATATAGGGTAACTCAAACAAACGGAAACACAAAATCAATATACATTATACTTAATGTTATAATGTTGAAATATTGATGTCAATTAAAAGGAAAGGGTGCCTACTGTTACCACTTTCATTCAATATTTTACTACAGGTTCTAGAAAGTACAATAAAACAAGAAAAATATAGTATATAAATATTAGAATGGAAACAAACTGCCATATTTTTGGATGAAATTAATATAGTTAAGAAAATCTAAGAATCTATAGATCTGTTATTTTAATTACTTAGTTAATTTAACTAAATTATTGGATGTAATGTCTTTTAACTGCAGAAGCAACAAAATAAATTTTAATGTTATCATTTACAATAGCGTCAAATATGTCAAATACCTAGAACACGTAACTATGTTCAAGATTTCTATACAGAAATTTATAATTCATATTGTGCACAATGAATGAAAATTTAAATACATGGACGATTATGCTATATTTATGGATGAAAATACTAAACTATGTGAGGATCCCAGGTTTCTACAAATGGATCTATAGATTAAATATAACACTAACAAAAAATGACCTTCACTTGTTGGACTTGACAAAATGATTCTAAAATGTAAATGAAAATGCAAAAGCCTATAGGAAAACTAAGGTGATCTTAAAGAACAAGATGGGAGAATTTGTTTTACTGGACATCAAAACTTACTTATAAAATGACAATAATGAAGATAGCATGGTACTATAAGAGTAAGTAGAGATAAATAGACTTCCTAAGTGAAATATGGAGTCCAGGAAAAGTCCTATACAATTTTGAACTCTTAATTTATGGTAAAGATGACACTTCAAAATAGGGAGGAAATAATTGTATTTCAACTGAGAAAATTGGATAACCATATAAAAATGAAATTAGACATTCGCCTCACCCTATAAATATACAAAAAATTCAAATCCGGGTAAATTGTAGACCTAAATGCCAAAGACATGAAAAGAGATAGAGATGGAGATAAATATATTTTTTAAAGTTGAAAAGTTAAGCCACAGAATAGAAGATATCTTTAACACATATAACTGACAAAAGGCTTTTATGCAGAATAGAAATTCCTCAAAATTGATAAGACAAAGACAGTCAATCCAACTATTCTAAAGACAAATATTCTAAAGACCAAATATTCTAAAGACAAAGACTCTCAATCTCAAATATTCTAAAATATTTGAGAAACTTTAACACACATTTCACAAAAGAGGATATCCAAAATGGCCAATGAACATGAATTGTGCCAAATCTATAAATAAACTAAATACCTATCACCACCACAATGGAATAATTGTGCATGTTTTTAAGGTAGAATAATAAACAGTTATGAAAATGAATAAACACATAGCAACAGTGGCATAAATATAATGTTGGGTTAGAGAAGCCAAACACAACACAAAATAAAGCATAAGGTGTGATTCCATTTCTATAAAACACGAAGTAGGAGAAACAAAATTATGGTCTTTAAGATTGCAAGTGGTAAAAAAAAAAATAAAGAAAAACTAAGAAATTATTAACATAAATGTCAGGGCTGCAGTAACGTTTATGGAGAATGTAGAGGCACGTTCCCGGAAAACAGTATGTGAGTGATTCTGAGTTATTATCACTGTTTTATTTACTTTTTGTGGTAAGCACATGGGTATTGACATCGTTGAGCTGTATGTTTTTCTTCCATGTACCTTTCCAAATGTGTGTTTTATTTCACAATAAAATATTTCAAAGTACATTTCATAGAACAAATGATAAATATTTAAGCATATTATTAAATGTATAAAGGTGGCCGGGCTCGGTGGCTCACGCCTGTAATCCCAGCACTTTGGGAGGCCAAGGCGGGTGGATCACGAGGTCAGGAGATCAAGACCATCCTGGCTAACACGGTGAAACCCCGTCTCCATTAAAAAAATACAAAAAAATTAGCTGGGCGCGGCGGCGAACGCCTGTAGTCCCAGCTACTTCGGAGGCTGAGGCAGGAGAATGGCGTGAACGTGAACCCAGGAGGCGGGGCTTGCAGTGTGCCAAGATCGCACCATTGCACTCCAGCCTGGGAGACAGAACGAGATTCTGTCTCACAATAAAAAAAAAAAAAAAAAAAGTATAAAGGTAACAGAAGAATTAAATATAATAATATAATCAGTAACATTCTCAGGAAAAAGGAAGGCAGGAGATGGAAGTTAGCACAATTAAGCTAAATCTCTCACTTTTCAAGCAAGACAATTGCCTAAAGTTAAAGAAATGACGTTCTAATCCTATCATTTATGTTGTCTATTACCACCAAAAAGATGTGTGTGGGTTTGTGTGTGTGTGTGTGAACGTGAATGTATAAACTGTTGGCCATGATGAGAAGGTCAAGGATGAAAACCTAGACTTCTCTTCTAGGGCTATTATGTACCATTTGTTTTTAACTATCTGCATATGTTACTAAATACTAATAATTATAGTTGAATTAGTTTAAAAGTACCAGAGGACCCTATATAAGATTATAGTGGGGAACAATTTTTGATAATATATTGACGTAACCCTTTAAAAATTAAATTATGGTAATAATGGAGATCAAATTTCTGTTTCCATCTCTGATATTCAGAAATAAGCTCTATAATCTAAAAGGCACTAAGATAAATCATCTTCTCAGCATCTTACCCTATGTTCCAGCAACAGGGATTGACCACTTATTTTTGAACTTGTCTTTAATAGATACACCTTGCTGGATGGGAGATATTTGTCTTCCATTCCTTTCCATACATTTCTTTCCCTATTTGGAACTACTTATCATAATCTTCTGTCACCATCTTCTGTTCCTGCACTCTCAGGCCCATTAGACTATGCTAATAAATGAACTTCATTTTATTCCAACCTGATAGCTTTGTGTTTCAGCTACAAGTTTTGGGATGTGCAAAGATGAACATGTTATTATTTATTAACCAAACAGTGGCATTTTTGAGGGGCAAATGGATTATTATTAATTAACTACCTTGGGAGACAGGTAGCGTTATTGTTTATACCATGTCTGCCTAGATTCATGGTCATTTATTGTTAAAAATGAATTGTGTTTATATACTTAGTTTGCAATGCATATCTATGGTTGACTAAAAATAATTTACCTTCCAAATTTGTGAGCAGTATTCTGTCTCCCATTAACATAAATTTAAAGCTAGAAACCATAAAGAGGACTTCTCTTATATTTCTCATGATTTTACATTATAGACTAAAACTAAGTCACACACACACACACACACACACACACACACACACACATATTTGCAAATCATGTTCACAAGCAGTAAGTAGTTAAGTGACTAACTGGGAAGTATGGCAAATGCTAGGAAATTTTCTGTATTTGAAAATGTGACAGACTGGCCAGATTCATATACTTATTTGTAAAAGTATAATTATTTTTTGAGAGCACAACAACCTAAGTCAAATGTCTAAACAAATGAAGCTAAAGCATTTAAAAGTATCCAAAATGGTGGCACTCCTACTTACTAGTAGGATCTTGTGAAATGCTGCTCACGTAGCTTATAGAAAGTTGGGCATTCCTTTGAAAAGTATGTAAACTGCAAAGTTTCTAATTACATTTGTATTAATGAATATGTACAGTGAGCTGCATGCAACTGAGGCACAAACATAACGATGGCAGAAATTAGATAAAAATTTGCTTTTTCTGCATGACAAAGTCTGAAGTAGTCGGGTAAATCTTCTCCATGAAGTTCTCTGAGTTGTTATGCTTGGACTATAATCCATGATGCTAGGCCTTGAACTCTCTCTAGCTTCTTGCTCTGTCCTTCGTGAGATGTTGTACCTCTCTGCTTGCTTGAGATGACTCTAAAATGACTCCTCACTTGCTTTCCAGGTCAGGTGAAAAGAAACACAGGAGGGCAAAGCCACACCCATTTCCTTCAATGGTACAACCCAGAAGTCACTACTTCAGCATATATCTCATTGGTCAGAACTCAGTCATTTGCCTGAACCTATCTAAAAAAGAGGCTGAGAAATATATTACTTGTCTTGGTGTCTATGTACCCAATTAAACATTCATTTCATTGGAAGGAGGAAGAAATGTATACAGAGGAGACAGCTGTCAACTATAGTCTCCTTCAATAAATATTAACAGTACTGATTCAGGTTCCCCAGGAGCATAAAGTCTAAACTGGGGAAAATATACAGACTTTTGAGCATAGTTTGCAGTAGAATGTGATAAATAATCTCTCTAAGAAAGAAGCGAAAAAGCAATACTATAAGCACATGATACATGTGAGAAGGAAATCAATTCTGACAGGGAAACTGAATAGACGTTATATAATTGGACACATTTAAGATAGTAACTGGGGAAATACAAATTATTAATTATCAACAGATGAAGATTGGTTAGAAGGAATTCCCAGGGAAAACATAATCAGAAAAGTTTTTTTGGAAAAACCCAGGACAAATTTAATTTGGCAAGTTTAGATTTCATTCATTCTTTCAGTATGTTTGTAGTACACACATACTGTACATATGTTTGTACTACAAACATACTGTTTGTAGTGAATTATTGCTTCTTCTGCATTCTTATTTATTTATTCGTTTATGTATCTCATATTATTTACCACCTACTTGCTGTGTGCCAGATTATGTGCTCATGAGCCCTGGGAATACTGACATAAACTCTGCCTTCAGGGGTCTTACTGTACAGTGAAGAAAACAAACAATAACAGATATTTACACACAAGAATATTATCACAAGTATCATGCTGGGTATTGTTTTGGATTAAATATTTATGTCCCTGCAAAATCATATGTTGAAATACTAAGTCCCAATATGAAGATATTAGGAAGTATGGCCTTTGGGAAGCAGTAAGCTCGGAAGGGCGAGCCCACATAAATGGGATTAGTGCCCTTACAAAAGTCTCATCCTCTTTCTACCATGTGAAAATATGAGAAGTCAGCAGCCTGCATCCCAGAAGAAAGCCCTTATTAGAACTAAATCATACTGACATCCTGATCGCAGACTTCCAGGCTCCAGAACAGTGAGAAATACATTTCCATTGTTTATAAGACATACAGGCTCTGGTGTTTTCTTATAGCGATCCAAACTGACTAAGAGAGAAATTAGTAATGAGCCTTGGTGATGGGACAACCGCTGTAATACACAACTAAAAATATGAAAGCAGCTTTGCACCTGAATAATGGGTAGAGACTGGGATGAGGTACATGTTAGAGAAAACCTAGATTGCTGTGAATGTACTTTTAAAGGCAATTATGGTGAGAGCTTATAAAGAAAATAACAGAGCTGTGGAGAAATCTTCTGTCTTCTCAAATAATACTTAAATAACCATAAGTAGAGTGTTGGCAGAAATATGAATGGTAAAGGCCAGTCTGATAAGATCTTACATGCAAATGAAAATGAAACATATTATTGGAAACTGTAAGACAAGCAATCCTTGTAATAAACTGGCCAAGAATATGACAATTGAATATTTAGCTAAGGAGATTTCTAAGCAAAAAGGGTTGAAGTTTCTGGTTCCTCCTGACAGATTATAGTAGAAGTTGAGAAGAAGGAAATGAATTAAACATAAATATGCTAAGCAAAAAGAAACTAGAAATTAAAGACTTGGAAAATTCTCGGCATTTTAATATTGCTAAAACAATAAAGGATGTTCAGGAAATAAAATTAAGGGTGGGGTAAGCAGGACCGTTTCATAAGAAGGTTAGTGTGGGTGTGAACCACCAGGGATCTAATCAACCACCTGAACAAAAACAAGGAAGAGAGATGAGATTATACTAGTTTAGATTATACTAGTAGATGAGATTATACTGGGACTGAAGGAAACAGGAAATGAAAGAAAATGAAGGAAAACTTGGACTTCCTAGACCATACAGGACTGGATTATGGAACTATGGATACTGTGAACACCTGCTATCTTTAACACAAGAGAAGAAGGATTCCAAAGGCAATTCAGAGATCAGTAATTCTGCCACTCTACACAGGCCCAAAATGCACAGGGGTGTGGCGGGAGGGTGGGGGAGGGATGCCTTCACTTTGATTTCAAAAGGTGTAGCCATTTTGTAAAACCCCGGAGGCACAACTTCAACCTTAATTGAGAACTGCAGGATTCATAGGGCCACCGCAGAAAACCACAACAGCACCCTGCTGAGCTGTCAGGGTGACATTGCAAACCCAGTGTGTCCAGAAGTTGGGAAAGCCACCGTAGTCTGGCAGGCAAAGCATTAAACCAAAGACGCCCAGTCTTAACGCTTAATGCTTAATCTTAAGCATTAATATTTAATGGAGTATGTACTATTAGGTTTTGAATTTACTTGGGATCATTCCTTTTATATTTCTCCCTTTTGAAATGAGAATGTCTATTCTATGCATGTCTCATCGTTGTATTATGAAAGCACACAACTTTTCTGATTTCACAGATTTACAGCTGGAGAGATTGTGTCTTATAATACAGTATACAGCAGAATGAATGTAGGTTAGGTAGGTGGTCAGAGAAGGGCTCTGTGACAAAGTGATATTTAATGATAAATTAAAGTGATGTTATATATGTTAGTAAAAAGTATCCCAAGCAGAAATATAAGACTATGTAAAGATTGTAAAATGGGGAAAAAGTAGGGAATGTTAGAGGAATTTAAAGGGTCGTGAAGCAGGAATTATTAATAGGAAAGTGGGCAGGTGTCAGATCATGTGTGATTTTCATGGTCATATTTTAGATTTGTTACTTTATCCTGAGGTTAATGGAAAGGCATTGAAAAGATTTAAGCAAAGGAACAATATAAGTCACTTAATTTTAATTTAAGAAAATAAATGAAGGCATGCTGGAGAATAAGATCTACAAAAATCCAAGCAAGGTGGAGCTAAGAGCAGTAGAAGATGAATGACATCAGATCAGTGAGGTGCTTGAAAACCATGTGCAGAAATACAACTTTGGGCCGGGCGCGGTGGCTCACGCCTGTAATCCCAGCACTTTGGGAGGCCGAGGCGGGCAGATCACAAGGTCAGGAGATCGAGAACATCCTGGCTAAGACGGTG
>NW_016823028.1:67440-72136 GCF_001698545.2 Rhinopithecus bieti | reverse complement strand
AAAAAAAAAAAAAAAAAAAAAAAAAAAAAGAAATACAAACTTTGTTCTGGGGTCAGTGGAGAAATATTAACTACATAAATTGGATTCATTTTTCTAATATGTTCTCTCCAAAGTAAATAAAGCCTTTACTACCCCCATTTACCTATTAGAAACGTCAGAGAATTAAGTTTAAATCAAAACTACTGTCAAAGCCATGATCCAATGGACACTTGCAAATATTGTGCTGAGGAAAATTCACATGTTAAGGAGAACTGGTCAGGCTTGCCCCCTCAGTGACTTCGAAAGACTGACGGGATCTTCAGGGTGAACTGAAAGGAACAGTGAAGGATGCTATGTGAACATTTGGAAGAGGGTCCTAAAGGATCGGAACAGAATGGAACCATACACTTTCAGGCAGCAGATCAAGGTAAATGGCTAGTTGCTAGCAGATATTAAAATCAGCTTAATTCACCACTAAGAAAGCAGAAGGCTATAAAGAAAACAGAATACCTACTAGTTGGCTATATTTCTGCATGCTGCAAAAATGAAATAAGTGACAGCACTTAGGCCTCAGAGGCTTTGATGAATATGAAGAGTTCTTGTAATTTTACAGGATGAATAACATTGGGTCCTATCATGACTGCCTCTGTACCTACTTTTATGTCATTTTTGATTTTGAAATACCCAGCCTTTGGCCCAGAGGGGACTAAATCTTGAAATTAGCACTACAGCCTCTCCTTATTGACATCTATCTATAAAATGATACTAAGTTCTCAGGGCTTTGTTGTCCATGTGGCAAGAGGAGTCCTCGATTCCTTCTTGCTTCCTACCCCTGTGAACAGGAGGTGGCATGAGAGTACATGGAAGGGAGTTACATGAATTACTAATCTGGTGCTAATATTTGGCCCTGCTTTGGGATGTGTACCTGATCTTTCAGTCAAATGCTTAAACATTCTTCTGAGTTTTCATCTGTAAGGTCTGGGAAAGCCCCATCTTGTAGTATCGAGAAGAGAGGCAGCACTTGATAATCAATTGCTTAGTGAGGCTCTTGTGACTGTGTAGATCTTGTGGGTTACAAGTTGCAGTCATCTTCAGAAGAGCAGATGACCCCTAGGATGCTAAGGATCATAAAAGACCCTAAGGCTAATATGCCCTTATGCCCAATAGAAAACAACTTTAGATTGAATACTACAATGGAGTAAACAAATACAATATAAATATAGAGAAGTCTCTCATAGTCACCTTTTAATTTTTTTTCTCTAAAATTTCAAAGTTCTCCAAGTGGACAACAATAAATTATAAGATTCCAGAGGTACAATACAAACAAAACAAAGAGCAAGTTAACAACATTGCAGAAAACCTGGGCTAAGGTGCAAGCACTAAAGCCTACCTTTCCTTGGACAGCCTCATTGCACCAACTTCCTATAAGCGAACAGAATTCTCTGCAATTCACACAGCCCTGTCATTCCTCTTAAAGCATGCCTCGTATTATACATGGCTCAAACAAATATGTCTGGGGCAATTTTTCTTAAACATTTTATATGTAAAAATCGTATCTGTGAGTGCATATGTCATGTGCTTGTAGTGTGTGTGTGTTGTTGGGGAGGTCTCAGAGAGAAACAAAACCTGCTTTTATGTATACATAAATTTTCTCAACAAAAAAGACATATATTACATATACATAAGTTACATACATATGCATACATATCCATAAGTTACAAAGCATATATATGTATATATAACTTATATGTGTGTGTGTATATATATATACACACAAACACAGAACAACTGCATTTTCTTTTTCCTTTCCTTTTCTAGCATTGTGGTGTTATGCTGATAAAGGGCAAGTTCATTACCATATGATGGATTTTTCTAAAAGGGAAAATAAAAAGACAAGGCAAACTTTATTTTTAGTTGAGGGTTAACTTGATTATTTACTTAGAAAATAATACTTTCAAGTTAGGGACATTACAGCATTATTAAACATTCACTATTTAATTATTTTCCACTTAAATCTATTTTTCTCTTGATGTTAGGGTTTTGCCACTGAATAAAGCCCAGTATGAGTATTGTATAATATTAATGCTTTTTGCTTTGGTGGTCCAATAGAAGGATGTTTTTTAAGACCTTAATGAATAATTTTGGCTTCCCTCCTGAATAGCCTCTAATAACTAAATGCCATCTATTTGTTCCTTTTGATGTTTGAGAAAATTGCCCAGGTTTGGTTTCCTAGGAAATAGTTCTCTGTCCTGGAGGAATGAATTTGGGCTGATTAGCTGCTTTACTTCTTTGTCTTATCATTGTGCCACAGGATTGAACATTCTGCTGTGAAAAGAGATGCGTTGGTATGGAAGAACTGTATTCATTTATGTGATAGACATCAGCAGGACATGGAAGCCAGGACATTGAAATAAGAACTGGCTAGAAATGGGATTCACAACTGATTTGTCCACTTACTAATTGTGTAAACTTAAGCAAGTCACTTAAAGTGCATTGATCATCAGTTTCTTGTCTGTAAAATAAAAGGGGGAGATTCCTAGATTCCTGCTACTCCTGCCTTGGAGATTTGTTGAGGAGATAATGGACGTGATAGTACTATAGTCATGGGAAATTTATGTATTAATATTAACTAATCTCATAACATGGTTAGAACTCCTCATTTTTTTTTTTTTTTTTTTTCTTTTTTTTTTTTTTGAGGTGGAGTCTCTCTCTGTCACCCAGGCCAGAGTGCAATGGCCTGATTTCGGCTCACTGCAACCTCCACCTCCCGGATTCAAGTGATTCATGGGCCTCAGCCTCCTGAGTAGCTGGGATTACAGGCATCTGCCACCATGCCCGGCTAATTTTTGTATTTTTAGTAGAGATGGGGTTTCATCATGTTTTTCAGACTGGTCTTGAACTCCTGACCTCAGGTTATCCACCTGCCTCGGCCTCCCAAAGTGCTGGAATTACAGGCATGAGTCAGTATTCCTCATTTCTAATCTCATGCAACTAAGAGTCTAGTGAGGAGGTCTTGTAAATATTGGCATTAACAACACAAAGCACCACGAGTGCTGTGGTAGGACTGACAGAAGAGAGAACATGGGGCACAAAGCGGGAGAGGTGGGGAAAGCCGGTAAGACACTGTGGAGGCAGTAGCCATGGAGCTACATCTTGATACTTAAGCTAACGTGGGTGCTTACCAGGCAGATAGGATCGGGTAGAATATTCTAAGCAGAAGGGATAAAATGAGGAAAAGTAGGAAACAGCATAGTATTTTAGGCACAATAACAAACTATCTAGTGTTGCTGGAGCACAAAATGTGAGGCTATGAGAATCCAGAGGTAAAAAGGAACCAGGTCATGGTGGCTTTTCAAGTCACATTAAGGAAGTTGATTTTATTCTGCGGCAAATGGGGATCCTTGCTTTAGGATCCTCTTCCAGATGTTCACATAGCATCCTTCATTGTCCTGTGTTGGAACACTAATTTTAGAGTACACTCTCATCAACTGTATTCTTGTTTGTCTGCTAAATGAACTGTGAGTACCTCTTATCTCTAGCACCTTGAAGTGTTCAGGATGTAAGAGCTTAGCAAATACTAACTGAATAAATGAATTAAGCAAATATTTTAACTTGGGGGGGTGACATGGCATAGATTTTCCTGTTATATTAGTCACCCCGGCAAAACTGGGCCAGAGTAGTTAGTAGATGTGAAAAAATAATGATGGTTCTCTGATTTTGTATCTTCCCACTAAAATTTGGCTGACAATAGTCAAGTTTTAATAGATTAACCCAACCGTGAAAGTTACAAACCATAAATAAGATGCCAACATGTTCACTGAATGTGCAAGTAGAGTAGTCGGTGTCGTGGAAAAAGGAAATAATAGTAAAACAAGTAAAGCAGCACCATGCCTATTTAGTAAAACCTGTCTATTTCATTTAACATTCCTGAAATTCTTTATTCAATAGCTTCAATTTCATGGAGTCTTTGTTACAAATTAATTCTATGGCAAAGGGTATATTTTTGGAGTGTGCTTGTTAGAGCTGTGGAAATAGTATTGCTTAGAGTTGTTAAATAACTTCATTAGCTTCTCATTTTGAAACTCTCTTCATAAAATTGAATGTCCTATCACATTTTTTTCATTCATGACTATTTTGATGATAAATGTTCACACGTCAATATTCACTAGCTATTCAAAAAAGTCAGTGAACATAGCATCTCATCTGTAGCTTCTCTAGAGTGAGGAGTATGCTACTTGGTTAAAATTTCTGGGTTTAGAAAACCATCAGTTTTATTGGAGTCAGCCCAATTCGTTTTTTCCTTAACATCATCTCAGCAACGGAACTGCCTTAATTATAATAAACCTTTACATATCCATTATAAATATCATAATATTATGATTTTTTAATGGAGGAACAGGAAAATGAGTACTTCTCCTTGGTAATCTTCTCTTTTTGCTGGAAAGTGTGTATTTTATTAAAATTAACAGATGAATTATGTGCTAAGAGGGAGATTTGAAAAAGGAGAATGTAGTTTTATACTAGGGAATAGGGCAAATGGAAATTACATTTCAGAAGACACAAGAAATATTTTGAAATGAATTTTATTAAAGTTTTTGTCTCTTAAGTGGGTTCTGTGTCTAAGTCATATCAGCTTTTAAAAATCCATCTTTGTCGTAAATGTATAACTGAATTTATAGCTGGTTTAATCTGAAGAAGAAATCTAAGTGCAGCCTAG
>NW_016823028.1:43255-65261 GCF_001698545.2 Rhinopithecus bieti | reverse complement strand
TAGAAGGCCTTTACTATTTTTTATAAACAGTAGGAGTCAGACATGAAGAAACTCCTTCCCACTGAATCTATTCACAAAGAGAAAGTTTCCCAAAAGGAAAGTTTTCCCCTTTTTTTGTACACAATCGCTAGATGATAGTGTCCAACATGATCCACACGTTGTACTGCTCCTTTCCTTAATCTTTCCAAAACAATGTCCTTCTCAACATGATGCAACTCTTCATTATACAACCCAAAACCTACTTATCTCCTCTCTGAATGAAGACTCAAATTCTCCTGAATTATTTCTTTCATTTTCAAGTCAGGATCTCTTGGTGTTTTTCCTTCCATTCCTGATACTCCTGTGGCCATTCACAGTGCTCTTCAACTCATGGACTAATTTGTGAAATGTGATTACCATCAGTAAACCTATGTCAATAGTAGGAGAAATGGAGATTAAAAACTGAGACAAAAAAGGAAGGAATAGAAAATATGGTTAATCTGGTAAATTTATATTGTATTTTATTACTAAAAGTTGAACTATGTTTCCCAGGATCTTCCTCCCACCATAGGTCTCAGTTACCATGGGCTTTACAAGGTATCTTGCATGTCATTTGTAAGGCAGAAATTTAACATAAATTGTATTGTTTTTATGTTCAGAAGGTTGAAGTTGAGCCAAAGGCATGGTTGCAGTTCATGCATAAAGTTTGTGTACTGGCTTATCTTGTCTATTTGCAGTAGCAGCTAGGCTGCACACATATATGCACATATATGTGTGTGTATTTATAATGCACTGTATTAAGTACAAATTGGTGGTGAGAAAGGAAGGTTTTTTACTCAAACAATATAATAAGTTAAGAGAATACCAAAGAATTCACAAGAAGACAGGTAAAAAAAAAAACAACACAGAATTATTTGTGATGGCAAAAATAAATTAAAACAACCTATATGGCACTCAAAAGGAACATGAGTGACTAGAATCATAATAAATTAACATATTGGAATTCTATACATAAGTGAACATTAATCATGGGTTGTTCTTATCTTGAGCAAAAATATAAATAAATAAGAGATTCATTGGATGAGTGGCCAAGGTGGCCAACCAGAAGAAGCTAGGGTGCATGACTCTCATGGAGAGGAATGGAAGGGGTGAGTACATACAGCACCTTCAAATGAAACATCCCGGTACTCGCATTTGGACTAATCAAGGAAGCAACTCAACTCAGAGAATGGAGAAAAGCAAGGCAGCGTGACGACCCACCTGGGAGCAACACAGAACCAAGGGAACCTCCTCAACCCAGGAAAGTGGTGAGTGAATGTGTGACCCAGGAAACCATGATTCTCCCATAGATCTTTGCAACCCACATGTCAGGAGATCCCCTCGTGAACCCACTCCACTAAGGCCTTCAGTCTGATACCCAGAGTTATGTAGAGTCTCAACAGAGCAGCCATTCCAGTTTCCTTTTCCCTCCAAATAACTGCATTACCTCTCCAACTAGGGTTGGAAACTGAGCTGAAACTGAGATGACTGAAATGACGGAAGTAGAATATAAATAAAAAGAAAGTTCACTGAGCTAAAGGAGTACATTGTAACTCGATGCAAGGAAGGTAAAAATCATGATAATACATTACAACAGCTGCAAAATTTTTGAAATACTCAGAAATATACCTAACCAAACAAGTGAAAGATCTCTACAAGGAAAACTGCAAAACACTGCTGAAAGAAAACACAGATGACACAAACAAATGGAAACACATCCCATGCTCATGGATGGTTAGAATCAATATTTTGAAAATGAGCACAGTGTCAAAAGCAATTGACAAATTCAATGCAATTACCATCAAAATACCACAATCATTCTTCAAAGAACTAGAAAAAACAATTCTAAAATTCATACGGAACCAAAAGAGATTCCACATAGCCAAAGCAAGACTAAGCAAAAAGAACAAATCTGTAGGCATTATAGTAACCAATGTCAAACTATACTACAAGACTATAGTTACCAAAACAGCATGCTACTGGTATAAAAATAGGCACATTGATCAATGGAACAGAATAGAGAAGCCAGAAATAAAGCCAAATATTTGCAGCTAACTGATCTTTGACAAAGCAAACAAAAAAGTAAACAAATGGTGCTGGTAAAATTGGCAAGCCACATGTAGAAGAGTGAAGCTGGATCCTCATCTCTCACCTTATGGAAAAACCAATTCAACATGGATCAAAGACTTACATCTAAGACCTAAAAACATAAAAATTACAGAAGATAACGTAGAAAGCACCATTTCTATACATTGGCTTAGGAAAAGACTTCATGACCAATAATCCAAAAGCAAATGCAATGAAAACAAAGATAAATAGATGGGACTTAATTAAATTAAAAAGCTTCTGCACAGCAAAAGAAATAATCAGCAGAGTTAACAGACAACCTACAGAGTGAGAGGAAATATTCACAAATGATGCATCTGACAAAAGACTAACATCTAGATTCTACAAGGAAATCACACAAATCAGCAAGAACACAAATGAACCCACCAAAAAGTGGACAAAGGACATGAGTGGTCAATTCTCAAAAGAAGATATACAAATGGCTAACAAAGATAGGAAAAACACGCTCAACATTACTAATTATCAGGGAAATCCAGCTCAAAACCACAATGAGATATGACCTTACTCCTGCAAAAATGACCTTAATTAAAAAATAAATAAATAACACATGTTGGCATAGATGTGGTGAAAAGGGAACACTTTTACACTGCTGGTGGGAATGTAAACTAGTACAACCACTATGGAAAACAGTATGGAAATTCCTTAAAGAACTAAAAGTAGAATCACCATTTGATCCAGCAATCCCACTACTAGGTATCTACCCAGAGGGGAAAAACAGTCATTATATAAAAAATACACTTGTACAGGCATATTTATAGCAGCAAAATTCACAGTTGCAAAAATATAGAACCAGCCTAAATGCTCATCAAGCAACACATGAATAAAGGAAAAATGGCATATATACACCATGTAATACTATTCAACCATAAAAAGGAATGAAATAATGGCATTTGCAGTAACCTGAATGGAGATGGAGACCATTATTGTAAGTGAAGTAACTTGGGAATGGAAAACCAAACTTTGTATGTCCTGACTTATAAGCAGGAGCTAAGCTATGAGGGTACAAAGACATAAGACTATTATAATGGACTTTGGGGACTCGGGGGGAAATGAGGAGGTGGTTAGTAATAAAAGACTACACAATGGGTACAGTGTGCACTGCTTGGGTGATAGGTGAACCAAAATCTCAGAAATCACCACTAAAGCACTCTTCCATGCAACCAAGCACTGCCTGTTTCCCCAAAACTATTGAAATAAAATTTAAAAATTAAAAAAAAAAACTATCATCACAAAGAAGATTAAAGAAGAATATAATTTCTCCCTAAAAATTGACTTAGCTGTCTATTAAGACACTAACTTGATATTTATTTGTCTACCTATTAATTGTTTCCCCAATGAGATGGTAAGCTCCATGAGGACAGGTGTCTGCTTTCTGGCTGCGTCTTTCACCTGCAGCTTAGCACAGTGTCATGGTATTGCTTTGGAAACTTTAAATAAATATTTGTTAAAATAATGAAAAAAACTTGCAGAATCTAAAAGACAAAATAGCCAGTAAAGAGAAGAATGAAAATGACCTGATAGAGCTGAAAAACACACTACAAGAATTTCACAATGCAATCACAAGTAGTAATCGCAGAATAGACCAAGCAGAGGAATGAGTCTCAGAGCTTGACGACTTCCTTTCTGAAATGAGACAGGCAGACAAGAATAGAGAAAAAAGAATAAAAAGGAAATAACAAAACCACTGAGAAATGTGTGATTATGTGATGAGACTGAATCTATGACTGACTGGTTTTCCTGAAAGAGATGGGGAAAATGGAACCAACTTAGGAAACATATTTTAGAGTATCATTCATAAAACCTTCCCCAACATAGCTAGAGAGGCCAACTTTCAAATTCAGGAAATGCAGAGACCCTAGTAAGATACTGTAGGAGCAGACCGTCACCAACACACATAATCATCAGATTCTCCAAGTTTGAAAAGAAAGAAAAAATGTTAAAGGCAGCTAGAAAGAAAGGCCAAGTCACTTACAAATGGAAACCAATCAGACTAACAGCAGACCTCTCAGCTGAAACTATAAAAGCCAGAAGAGATTGGAGGGCACTGTTTAACATTTTTAAAGAAGAGAAATTCCTTTCCAGAATTATATATCCAGCCAAACTAAGCTTCATAAGCAAAGGAGAAATAAGATTCTTTTCAGACAAGCAAATGCTGAGAGAATTTATTACCACCAGAACTGCCTTACAGGAGCTCCTGAAGGGAGCACTAAATATGGAAAGGTAAGACCATTACCAGCCACTAAAGAAAACACACTGAAGTACACAGACCAATGATACTATGAAGAAACCACATAAACAATTCTGCAAAATAACCAGCTAACATCATGGAGACAGGATCTAATTCACCCATATCAATACTAATATTAAATGTAAATGGGCTAAATGACCCAATTAAAAGACACAGAGTAACAAGCTGGATAAAGAATTAAGGCCCAGGCTGGGTGCCATGGCTCACGCCTGTAATCCCCAGCACTTTGGAAGGCCGAGGCGGGTGGATCACGAGGTCAGGAGATCGAGACCATCCTGGCTAATATGGTGGAGCCCCATCTCTACTAAAAATTAAAAAAAAATAAAAAATAAAAAAATTAGCTAGGTGTGGTGATGAGCACCTGTAGTCCCAGCTACTCGGGAGGCTGAGGCAAGAGAATGGTGTGAACCTGGGAGGCGGAGCTTGCAGTGAGCCGAGATTGCGCCACTGTCCTCCTGCCTGGGCGACAGAGTGAGACTCTGTCTCAAAAATAAATAAATAAATAAATAAATAAATAAATAGGATCCACTGGCATGGTGTCTCAAGAGACTCATTTCACATGTAAAGTACATATATAGGCTCAAAATAAAGGAATGGAGGAAAATTTACCAAGAACATGAAAAACAGAAAAAATTAGGGGTCACAATCCTAGTTTCTGAAGAAACAGACTTTAAACCAGAAAACATCAAAAAAGAAGAAGAAGGACATTATATAATGGTAAAGGGTTCAATTCAACAAGGATATTCAACAAATATCCTAAATAGATATGCACCCAGTACAGGAGAGCCCAGATTCATAAACCAAGTTCTAAGAGTACTTCAAAGAGACTTAGACTTCCACACATTTATAATGGGAGATTTTAACACCCCACTGACAATATTAGACAGATCATTGAGACGGGAAATTAACAAAGATGTTCAGCACTGCATCAAATTGACCTGATAGATATCTACAGAACTCTCCACCCAAAAACAATAGAAAATACATTCTTCTCATCGCCCCGTGGCACTTATGGTAAAACTGTTCACATAATCAGAAGTAATATACTGCTTAGCAAATGCAAAAGAACTGAAATCATAACAACCACTCTCTCAGACCACAGCACAATCAAATTAGAAATCAAAACTAAGAAATTCACTCAAAACAATACAATTACATGGGAATTGAACAACCTACTCCTGAATAACTTTGGGGTAGATAATGAAATCAAGGCAGCAATGAAAAAGTATTTCAAAACTAATGAGAACAAAGATAAAATGTACCAGAATCTCTGGGACAGAGCTAAGGTAGGGTCAAAAGGGAAATTTCAAGCACTAAATGCCCAAACCAAAATGTTACAAATATCTCAAGTTAACAACCTAATGTCACAACTAAAAGAACTAGAGAAACAAGAGTAAACAAAACCCAAAGTTAGCAGAAAACAAGAAATAACCAAAATCAGAGCTGAACTGAAGCAGATAGAGACATGGAAAGCCATTCAAAAACTCAACGGATCCAAGAGCTGTTTGTTTTGTTTTGTTTTGTTGTGTTTTGTTTTTTTAAATCAATAAAATAGATTGCTAGCTGGACTACTAGAGAAGAGAAAAGATTCAAATGAACCCAATAAAAAACAACAAGGCGGATATTACCACTGACCCCACAGAAATAAAAACAACCATCAAACAATATTATGAAAACCTCTGCACATAAACTAGAAAATCTACAAGAAATTGATACATTCCTAGGCACATACACCTTTTCAAAACTGAACTAGGAAGAAATTGAATACCTTGACAGAAAAATAACAAAACTGGTTCTGAAACTGAGCCAGTAATAAGTAATCTACCAACCAAAAAAAAAAAGCCCAGGACAAGATGAATTCCCACCTGAATTCTACCAGATATACCAAGAGGAGCTGGAATCATTTCTCCTGAAACTATTCCAAATATTTGAGGAGGAGGGACTCCTCCCTTAGTCATTGTATGAGACCAGCATTATCATGAAAGCAAAACCTGGCAGAGATACAACAACAAAAAAGAAAACTTCAGGCCCATATCCTTGATGAACATGGATGCAAAAATCCTTAACAAAATAGTGGTAAACCGAATCCAGCAACACATCAAAAAGCTTATTCACCATGATCAAATAGGCTTCATCCACAGTATGCAAGGTGGGCTCAACATAAGCAAATCAGCAATTGTGATTCACCACATGAACAGAACTGAATAAAAAAACAAACAAACATGATTTTCTCAATAGATGCAGTAATTGCTTTTGATAATATTTAGCATCTATTCTTGTTAAAAACTCTCTATAAGCTAGATGTTGAAGGAACATACCTCAAAACAATAAGAGCAATCTGTGACACACCACAGCCAACATCATACTCAATGGGCCAAAGTTGAAATCATTGCCCTTGAAAACTGGCACAAGTCAAAGATGTCTTCTCTCACCACTCATATTTAACATATTATTGGAATTCATGGCCAGGGCAATCAGGCAAAAGAAAAAAACAATAGAGGACATCCAAATAGAAAGAGAGAAAGTCAAACTATCCCTGTTTGCAGATGACATCATTCTCTATCTAGAAAACCCCATAGGCTCAGACCGAAAGCTTCTTAAGCTGATACACCACTTCAGCAATATCTCTGTATACAAAAATCAGACTGAAAATATCACTAGCATTTCTATACAACAATAACAGTCAAGCTTAGAGCCAAATTAGGAACAAACTCTCATTCATGATTGTGACAAAAAAAGCAAAATGTTTAGAAACACAGCTATCTAGGGAGGTAAAAGATCTCTAAAAGGCGAACTACAAAGCACTGCTCAAAAAAATCAGAGATGACACAAACAAATGGAAAAAATTTCCTTGCTCATGGTAGTAAGAATCAATATTGTTAAAATGATAATACTACTCAAAGGAATTTACAGATGCAATGTTATTCCTATCAAACTACCATTGATATTCTTCACAGAACTAGAGAAAACTACTTTGAAATCCATATGGAACCAAAAATAATATTGAATAACTAAAGACATTTTAAGCAAAAGGAACAAAGCTGGAGTCTTCACGCTACCTGACTTTAAACTATACTACAGGGCTATGTAACCAAAACAGCACAGTACTTGTACAAAAACAGACGCATAGACCAATGGAACAGAATAGAGAATCTAGAAATAAGACCACACACCTACAACTATTCAAACTTACTAACGAACCTGACAAAGATAAGCAATGGGAAAACCATTCCCTACTTAATAAATGGTGCTATGATAACTGGCTAGGCATACGCAGAAGATTGAAACTGGACCATGTCCTTAACACCATATACAAAAATCAACTCAAGGTGGATTAAAGACTTAAAACCAAAAGCTCTAAAAACCCTGGAAGAAAATTTAGGCTATATCATTCAGGACACAGACATGGGCAAATATTTCACATTGACGACACCAAAAGCAATTGCAACAAATGCAAAATTAGACAAATGGGATCTAATTAAACTAAAGAGCTTCTGCACAGCAAAAGAAACTATCAACAGTGTAAACAGACAACCTACAGAATGGGAGAAGACTTTTGCAAACTATGCATCTTAAAAAGGTCTAATATCCAGCATCTATAAGGAAGTTAACCAAATTTACAAGAAAATAACAAACCACCCCATTAAAAGTGGGCAAATGACATGAGGAGACATTTTCAAAAGAAGACATACATGCAACCAACAGTCATATGAAAAAATGTCAACATCACTGATCATTAGAAAATGAAAATAAAAATCACAGTGAAATACTATCTTGCACCAGTGAATGGCTATTTTTATTATTATTATTATACTTTAAGTTCTAGGGTACATGTGCACAACCTGCAGATTTGTTATGTAGGTATACATGTGACATGGTTTGCTGCACCCATCAACTCGTCATTTACATTAGGCATTTCTCCTAATGCTATTCTTCCCCCAGCCCCCCACCACCTGACAGGCCCTGGTGTGTGATGTTTCCTGCCCTGTGTCCATGTGTTCTCATTGTTCAACTCCCACCTATGAATGAGAACATGTGGTGTTTTGTTTTCTGTCCTTGTGATAGTTGGCTTAGAATGATGGTTTCCAAGAATGGCTATTATTAAAAAGTCAAAAAATAACATATGCTTGTGGGGATTTGGAGAAAAAGGAAGACTTATACACTGTTGGTGGGAGCATAAATCAGTTTAGCCATTGTGGAAAACAGTGTGGCGATTCCTCAAACACATAAAGACAAAAATGCCATTTGACTCAGCAATCCCATTAACCCAAAGGAATATAAATCATTCCATTCTAAAGACACATGCAAGCAGATGTTCATTGAAGCACTATTCACAATAGCAAAGACATGGAATCAACCTAAATGCCTGTCAATGATAGACTGGATAAAGAAAATATGGTACATATACACCATGGAATATTATGCAGCCATGTAAAAGTATGAGATTATGTCCTCTGTAGGGGCATGGTTGGAATTAGAGGTCATTATCCTTAGCAAACTAATGTAGGAACAGAAAACCAAACCATACATGTTTTCACATAAAAGTGGTAGTTAAATAATGACAACTTGTGGATACATAGAGGGCAACACACTCTGGGGCCTATTGAAGGGTGGAGGGTGGGAGGAGGGAGAGAATCAGAAAAAATAGCCAGTGGGTTCTAGCTTAATACCTGCATGAAGAAATAATCTGTACAAAAAATCCCCATGATACAAGCTTACCTATGTAACAAATCTGCACTTGTTCCCCTGAACTTAAAAGTTTAAAAATACACACACCCACATGTATGAATCAATACATACAAACAATATATGAATAAATACATAAAAACAAGTTGATTTGCAGAGGGATCCAGATAATATATTCACATTTACATAAAATGTAAAACCATAAGAAGAAATGTTATATATATTTTGATGATGTAATAAAATTTATTTATCTTCCCACCCATATCTTCATATGTAATAAACAGGTAAATGAATAAATTCAAAATAGTTTCTTTTGGGGGAGTGTATAGAGAGTATGGATAATGAAATCATGAAACATTGCCTACGTACTTTAGACAGTACTGGTGATGCTTATGGGCTGGGTACGGTGGCTCATGCCTATTATCCCAGCGTTTTGGGAGGCCAAGGCAGGCAGATCACTTGAGGTCAGGAGTTCAAGACCATCCTGGCCAACATGGTGAAATCCCATCTCTACTAAAAATTCAAAAAAAAAAATTATCCAGGCATTGTGGTATGTGCCTGTAATCCCAGCTACTCGGGAGGCTGAGGGAGGAGAATTGCCTGAACCCGGGAGGCAGAGGTTGCAGTGAGCCGAGATCACGTCACTGCATTCCAGCCTGAGCAATGGAACAAGACTCCATCTCAAAACAAAACAAATCAAAACAAAACAAACAGTACTGGTGATGCTTTATTTCTTAATCTGGTTAGTGGGTACAGAGGTTTTTGTTATATCTTTGAATACCTTTTTGTACACATGAAGCAGTTCATTAAAGTTAGAGCCTTCTCTGCAATTAAGGTCTTCCTCTGAGATTTACATGGGCTGCAAATATTCTTACACTCAGAGTTTTCTGAAGTGATCTTATGCACACTTCTTCCCCAAATCTCCTTGTCATGTGTCTTCAAATCTTATTCTTCCCAAGTCCCTGACCATTTGACTAGAGAGGACATTAGCTGCAGTCTGTGACTTGATATAGATTGAAATAATGGACCATGTCTCATTTCTGTCTCATCCCATTCCATGATTCCAGGATCCATGTATTCTGGTATGGGAGAAACAACACTATAATTTTGCTTCTGATTTACACTGTACACAGCATTGCGTAAGACAACCCTCCAAACTCCAAAAGTTATGTCCTTGCTGCTTCCTTAATTGGATCTTCATTTGGTCAGTTTAGCATTTCATGAGGGCAGCTGCTTTTGTGCTATAGGCCATTTAATTTCATAGGCAACAATACATATTTCACTTTTTTAGGAAGAGATAGCCATGATTTTGGAAAGCATCATAAAACATTAAAGTAATTGATAAATTTTCAGACCAGCAGGGTAACAATATGCAAATCCCAAATAAATTTCATTCCAATGTGAATATTATAGCTCCACAATGATGGAAGGAATCTAGAAAAGCTAATCTTGCTTCAGATAGCTGGGTTATTTGTAGTACCATAAAAGAGACAGAGTGTTAAGCTTTATTATTGGCACTTTGGGAACTCAGAAATTGTGGTAACTAGATCATCTTGGTGAAGGAAAGCCTATAAATTACCTTCATTCTAGGCATTATGCCTTCTTTGTTTGTGAGTCCGTTCAGCAAACAGCGGAAGGACAGCGATTCCTAGGTGCCCATTCTGAGAGGTCTATGTACATACCTCTTCTGTAGAACTCCTTGTCACCAAACTTCCAATTCTATTCCTTCCAAATCCCTGATCATACAGGAATGGCCATGAATTTATATTTTAAGCTTTCTCTCCTTCTAGAAAAACGGGACAACAAAATGTAATGTTTAAAATTATGTCTATTTGGAGGATTTCATTCATCTGTGTCTTTTAGGGCCACTCCTGAGTGGGGGTTCAGCACCTCCACCGTCCACTTTCTACTAGTGGGGCTCCATCTGTAACAGCCATAAATACTTAATTTTCTGCAGTGAACTGGCCATTAGGGACTAGCTAGGAGAACATAGGTGTGGGCTGAGAGAGTGATAGCCATCTAGCAGGAGTAGTTACATTGGTAATATAAGTTATCTGCTCCTACAGCTTATTTTTCCTGCTGGATCTGCTCAAGACTTGCCTTATAACTCATACGTCTTTACTCAGGAGGCTGAGGCAGGAGAATCGCTTGAACTCAGGAGGCGGAGGTTGCAGTGAGCTGAGATCGCGCCATTGCACTCCAGCCCATCTCAAAAGAATAATAATAATAATATAGTAATAATAGTAGTAGTAGTAATACTTCTACCTGATGGTAACTTATTTATTGCTGGGCCTGATTTTTATCACTTCAAGTTTGAATAGTATATAGTTTATGGTGGAAAAATTAGATTACATGGTCATATAATGCCCTGTGACCAACCTCCATTAAACCCCTTAATATGCCAGGACTTTTTATGAAAAGATAGTTAATTGGTGAAATGGTCATAACCCTGCTGAACATTCAAGAGGCCTCTACCTTAATTCTATTGAGACTTGCCTCAATTTCCATTCAGCATCCATATCTGCCGCAGACACTTCTGACCACTGTATCTGAGGGAATACGCCTCTATTATTTAGTTAAGTAATTTGCATTTTCTTCAAATTGGTTAATTGAGGAAAGTTTTAAAGAAGTGTTTTGATATTTTGGACACAGAGGCCCAAGACTTTTAAAAAATGTGTGTGTTTGTGTGGTAGTGGTGAGGATGGGACATAATCATGCAGTATACATTGGTAATATTGTATGATGCCAAAACACTATTTGCTAAAGCTATTTTTGGTGCAAGCAAAAGTTAAATATAGCTTCCTTGTGGATAACATGTAAAGAGCTGATGCTGGCTTTCATTGTAAGGTAGGGAGGGAGCCGTGGTGAGAGAGCAGGGGAAGAAAGCATACAGTAAACACTTGTTTTCGTTTTTACTTTACAAATTTCCACAGCATCTACTCTTGTCTTATTTGTGTTTACTGACTGTAAGAGAAAAGGCTGAATTGCATTCTCTGTCTGGCTTCTAACAGAGAATGTACACGATCAGCCCTTCGTTAACAAAGAAAATAAAGAGACAAAAGTTGTTTCATGAACTGAAAGAGAGAAAAGTTAAAATACAACAGCAATGAAGCCAGGTGACTAAGAAAAATTAACACACACTCTTGTGACAAAACAAAAGATGTTCAGAAGTGGAAAACTGGTTAGAATTTATTTCTACTGTGGTATATTTAGCTGGTGCTAGGCTGTTTCTGATTGTGGATGCATCACTTTCAATACATCAATTTACAAATAAATTTCCCCAATACTGAGCTAAATAGCTCATTAACTTTTATTCCTTTTTTACTTGAATGTAAGACAGTGCATCACATTTCTGTAATATTATGCAGCAAAACAACACCAAATCCTAAAAATCAACTATCAGCAGGGACAGCAATGGGCTACATAGATACTTCACACTAATTCCATTCCTCAATTATCCAATCATCAATCAAGTAGATGCATCAAAGAGCAGCTGGCTACCACCTCAAAATGGACTTACCTGCAAATGTAAGATCTCCAGCTTTCTTTGTTCTCCCTACTGGAAATATGATGGTGTGCATTTTGGTTTGGCTGTGTTTTGTCTGACTTTACATAATGACAAACAGGTACCAAAAAAGTGATGGAAAGGCCTAGTGTTTATAATGATTGGTTCCATTAATGTTCAGGGAGAACTTCTGTCTTTCAAGACCACCAATTCAGTCATTATTTTATAAAACATGTTTGTATCAATGAACAAATGTCAGGAAAATTAGTGTGCAGCCTTTTGCATGGGTGACATATATCAATAAAGAAAAAAGAATTGTAAATCAAAGAGTCAGGGCTTCCATTGGACTTCACATTATTGAAACACAAATGTTGCAATGATTGAGATAGACAATGTGTTCACTAGGCAAAGAGATAGTGAAAATTAGAGAAAGCTGAATTTGGACCAACTCAAGCTCTCTCAATAACAGCACTTAAGAGGTTTTACTAACAACTATTTATGTTATAACTTGGATTCTCACTGCTTCTTCTTTGTTTACTTTCTGTTACTTGCTCTTTGTCTTTTTGTTGTTAAATTTCCTTTAACTGTCTTATGCCTTTCTTCTTGGCATTTATAGTCAATTTAATTCCTCCCCCTAGAGTGCATACACTTCCAAGTCTCCAGGATTAAATGTTAAATTCTGATGAAGAAGTAGCTTAAAGTGATGGAAAGAATAAGAACTTTGCAGACACACTGGCTGGGTTTTTATTCCTGACTCTACCACTTAGTAATGGAATAATCCTGTGGGGAGTATCGGGAGGTGTTCTTTAACTTCATTGAGCCTCAGTGCCTTCATCTTTGTATTGGAGATAATGACACCTGTCTTAGCTCTCATTATCATACCTCTATGCATAACATCAGCCTGACCTCTCCTCTGGAATGTCCCTCCTCTATATCTGCGTTTAACTAACCCCAAGTCACCTACCTTTCAAGTCTCATTCAAGCAAGTACCCCTCAAGAAGACCTTCTGGTAGCCCACACATTGGAATGCTTCCACAGTAACATTTGCCATATTTTTATCTTAGCACTTCACATAGCATGTCGGAATTATATACACATGCGTGTTTCTCACTGGACCAAGGGTTACATGAAGATAGAATTCATGTCATCTTACTCTTGGGTCCCCAGCATCCACTACAATGCCTGCTCTTGGGGAACTGCTTAATAAGTAAATGTTTGTAAAATTTGATTGTCTTTCAAACTATGATTAATATTGAAGATTAGATTACACATTTCATATAAAACATCTTATGTGACTGGCACATAGTTGGTTGTTAGGTCTGTTTAATCTAATTTAGAAAATCATAATGGGAACTCAGTGAGAAGGTATGATTTCTATAGACTGTTTTTATTTATTGGATTCATGTTAGTTATAGAGTAGATGACTTATAGAGTAGATGACTCTATAAGTCAAGTTCTGGTGCCTCAGGGCAAATAAGCAAAGGCCATTTCTTAGCACTCCTGCTTAGTGATTAATGGGTACAAATTAATTATCTGATGAATGAATGAAAGAATAAAATGCCATTTACCTGTGAAGGTCTATTTTGTTTTTCTGGGCATATTTAGATTGTTTCTTCTTTGCGGTTTCATATAACATTTTTCATATTTTATTACAGTGCTTTACATGCTATACTGTTCATTTTTTTCTACAAAACTATGAGGTATTCCTAAACAGGTGTTATTCCTTGTCTCATTTATTCTCAATAACTAGCAGTGTCTGCTAGAATTGATAGTCAATAAACATATATAGAGCTTGAATTTATAAATGTTATTAGTATTCAAAAAATGCCCTCTGGTTCTTTCCATCATTCAATATGCTAAAACTCTAGCAAGTCAAACTTTCTTAGGAGGTTTTAAAAATCACACACTGAGCTGTTGCCACCTAATTTAGTCCACAAATTGGTCATTAGATATTGAAAATAAATAGCTAGGTAAATGTAAGTTTGAATAATCAAATATTTCAAACCAGTGGAGTGTGGCAATAAATATTTCCCACAGATAGTGAGTCATCTATTGTAGATTTCCACCTAATAATACTTGACTTGGGCTAATATTTACATACAGTATTCCCACTTAATCGTGCTTGTTAGGGGGAATTGTAACTTACTGCAGTTTAGGCATGTGTTCTGTGATAGAAGAGACTCAACCTGGTAAGTAAACTTCTATTGATTCATCATGCGGGCAACTTTTGATGAATAGCTTCTATTTAAAAGTTTTAAGTTGGAGACGAGAGAAAAAGCTCCATTGATGGCTTTTAGTTTCCAATAGCTATTTCAAAAGATATTCCTTGCACAGATATATCCAGGTGTTTTTGAAGAGCTCTTCTGCATGCGCAATTCATTCTGATTTTTTCCAAAAATCTGTGTCTATTATCAGTAGAAATGAAGATAAATGAGATTTCCTGGAGATCATCTGGAATTGAGTAAGAGTGCTTAAGTACAGCCAATTTTGGAGTGGATTCACTTAAAGCTAATAGGAAGGCTGGACATGTAAAACCATTTCCACTGTTGCTTTTGAGAGAGAGCACTGGCCTTACCAGCATAGTGGCACCAGTTTGAAAGCCTTCCATTTAATGTGACAACATGGAAAATTATAATGATTTTCATTATGATTATACAGCTCATGAATTTATATTTGATGTGGTAATGAATGAATAATATAATAATCCATCATACAAACTAGCTGAAATCCAGATAAGCAAAATAAATTGACGTAACAGTGAAATAATTGACATTATTCTCTGGAGAATAAAGTGATAAATAAAAGGTTCAAGAAGGAGAATGGATTAATATGATGGATAGGAAGCAGTACTAGCTTGCGGCTCCCACTCAGATGGACAGAGCAATGTGTGGAACCTCATATCGTGAACTTTTGCTCCAAGAACTATGGCAGGAACATACCAGGAAAGCCATGAGAATCCACAGACCTTGAAGGAACTGGATCCATGCTGCAGGCTCTCTGAGATGCCGAAAAACTGTGAGTAGGCTTCCTCTCTCAATGAGGATGCCCCTGGTCTAGGGCAAGTTCTCAGCCTTGGTCACCAGCTGCCTGGAAATCAACTCAGTGCTATTTGAAGGGAGAAGAGTGGGAGTGAGACCAGCTTTTAGGACTCCAGGCTGGGTGGGAGAGGGGTGAGGCCTGTGACTGCTGGCTTTCCCTCACTTCCCTGGTGACCTGTCTGTCTCAGCAGAGACAACCATAATCCCCCTGGGAACATAACTCTCTTTGACTGGGAAGCCCCACCCAAGGAGAGGCTGAGCTCAGACATGCCTATCCTTGACCCTACCTGGTGGTCTTTCTCTACCACTCTGGAAGCTGAAGACAAAGGTCATAATCGTTTGGGAGCTCTATGGCCCTGCCCACAATCTGAGAAACCTGATACTTAACCAAGTGTCCCTAGAACAAGTTTTCACCCTTCTTATAAGACCACAGCTGATGCACTCTTGAAAGCACTCACCTTCTGGCTGGAGGCCAACCAACACAAAACCAGCACACTAAACCAAGGACCCTCACAGAGTCCAATTCACTCCTCTGCTACCTCAACCACAGCAGGTGCTGATAAACACAGCTGCAAGACCTGAAGCTATATCACATCACAGGACTCTTTGCAAAAACTCCCCAGTACCAGCCCGGAGCCTGGTACCTCCACTGGGTGGCTAGATCCAGAAGAGCAAAAACAGTAACTACAGTTCAGCTCTCAGGAAAACCCATTCCTAGGGAGTACCCCATGAGACAAAATAATCTGAACTGCAGCCTTTGAATCCCAGATCTTCCCTCTGACATAGTCTACCCAAATGAGAAGGAACCAGAAAAACAATTCTGGTAATATGACAAAACAATGTCCTTTAACATCTCCAAAAGATCATACAAACTCATCAGCAATGGATCAAAACCAAGATGAAATCTCTGCATTGGAAGAAAAAGAATTAAGAAGGTTGATTATTAAGCTAATTAAGGAAGCACCAGAGAAAGGTGAAGTTGAACTTAAAGAAATATAAAAAATGATATAGGTTATGAAAGGAAAATTATTCAGTGAAATAGATAGCATCAATAACAATTACAGCTTCTGGAAATCAAGAACACGCTTAAAGAAATGCAAAATGCATTGTAAAGTCTCAGCAATAGAATCAGACAAGCAGAAGAAAGAACTTCAGAGCTCAAAGACAAGGCTTTCGAATTAACCCAATCCATCAAAGATAAAAAAGAGAGAATTTTAAAAAATAAACAAAGACTCCAAGAAGTTTGGGACTATGTTAAATGTATAAACCTAAGAATAATTGGTGTTCCCGAGGAAGAACAGAAATCTAAAAGTTGGGTAAACATATTTGAAGGAATAATTGAGGAAAACTTCCCTGGTCTTGCTAGAGATCGAGACATCCAAATACAAGAAACTCAAAGACCAGCCTGGACAACATGGTGAAATGCCATCTCTACTAAAAATACAAAAGCAGCCACAAAAAGATAATTGCCTGGGCACATAGTCGTCATGTTATCTACAGTCAAGATGAAGGAAAGAATCTTAAGAGCGATGAGGCAAAAGTATCAAGTAATCTATAAAGAAAAACCTATCAGGGCCGGGCACAGTGGCTAACGCCTGTAATTCCAGCACTGTGGGAGGCCGAGACGGGCGAATCACGAGGTCAGGAGATTGAGACCATCCTAAAGGACTAATACAGTGAAACCCTTCCTCTACTAAAAATACAAAAAATTAGCTGGGCATGGTGGCGGGTGCCTGTAGTCCCAGCTATTGGGGAGGCTGAGGCAGGAGAATGTCGTGAACCCAGGAGGTGGAGCTTGCAGCAGTGAGCTCAGATCGCGCCCCTGCGCTCTAGCCTGGGCAACAGGGTGAGACTCCGTCTCAAAAAATAAAACAAAAAAAAAAAAACAAAACTAAAACCTATCACATTAACAGTGGATGTCTCAGCAGAAACCCTAGAAGCCAGAAAGTATGGGGGTCCTATCTTTATTATTTTTAAGCAAAACAATTATTAGCCAAGAATTTTGTGTGCAGCAAAACTACACTTCATAAATGAAGGAAAGATACAGTCATTTCCAGACAAGCAAATGCTGAGAGAATTTGCCTCTACCAAGCCAGCAGTACAAGAACTGCTAAAAGGAGCTCTAAATCTTGAAACAAATAATTGAAATGCACCAAAATAGAAACTCCTTAAAGCATAAATCTCATAGGACCTATATAACAATAACACAATTAAAAAAAAAAAGAAAAAAACAGGCTGAGTGTGGTGACTCATGCCTGTAATCCCAGCACTTTGGGAGGCCGAGGCAGGTGGATCACGAGGTCAGGAGTTTGAGACCAGCCTGGCCAACATAGTGAAACCTCATCTCTACTAAAAATACAAAAGTAGCCAGGTGTGGTGGCATGCACCTGTAATCCCAGCTACTCAGGAGGCTGAGGCAGGAGAATCGCTTGAACCCAGGAGGCGGAGGTTACAGTGAGCCAAAATTGCACCATTGCACTCCAGCCTGGGTGACAGAGTGAGACTCTATCTCAAAACAAACAAACAAACACACACAACAACAGCAACAACAGAACCCAAGGTATTCAGGCAACAGATGGCACAATGAAGAGAATAGTACCTCATATCTCAATACTAACATTAAATGTAAATGGCCTAAATGCTCCATGTAAAAGATACAGAATGGCGGAATGGATAAAAATTCACCAACCAAGTTTCTGCTGTCTTCAAGAGACTCAACACATAAAGACTCATACAAACTTAAGGTAAAGGGTTTGGAAAAATATATTTCATGTAAATGGACACCAAACATGAGCAGGAGTAGCTATTCTTATATCAGACAAAACAAACTTTAAAGCAATAATAGTTTAAAAAAGACAAAGAGGGATACCATATAATGTTAAAAGGATTAGTCCAATAGAAAAATATCACACTTCTAAATATATATGCACCTAGTAGTGGAGCTCCCAAATTTATAAAACAATTAGTACTGGGCCTAAGAAATGAGATAGACGGCAACACGGTAATAGTCAGGGACTTTAATACTCCACTGACAGCACTAGACAGGTCATCAAGACAGAAAGTCAACAAAGAAACAGTATATTTAAACTATTCCCTACAACAAATGGACTTAACAGATACTTACAGAATATTCTACCCAACAACTGCAGAATACACATTCTATTCATTAGTACGTGGAACATTCTCCAAGACAGATCATATGATAGGCCACAAAACAAATCTCACTAAATTTAAAAACATCAAAATTATATCATGTACTCTCTCAGACCACAGTGTAATAAAATTGGAAATCAATTCCAAAAGGAACCTTCAAAGCCATGCAAATGCATGGAAATTAAAGGATCTGCTTCTGAATGATAATTGGATCAACAATGAAATCAAGATGAAAATTTAAAAATTATTTGAACTGAATGATAATAGAGACACAACCTATCAATCCTCTGGAATACAGCAAAGGTGTTGCTAAGAGGCAAGTTCATTGTCTTAAATGCCTATATCACAAAGTCTGAAAAAGCACAAATAGACAATCTAAGGTCACACCTCATGTAACTGGAGAAACAAGAGAAATCCAAATTCAAACCCAGCAGAAGAAAAGAAATAACGAAGATCAGAGCAGAACTAAAGGAAATTGAAACAAAACAATACAACAAATAAATGAAAAAAAAAAAAACCCAGTTCTTTGAAAATATAAATGAAATTTATAGACAATTAGTGAGATGACCAAGAAGAGAGAAGATCCAAATAAACTCAATTAGAAATGAAACAGGAGATATTACAGCCTATACCACAGAAATATAAAATATTATGAAAGACTACTTATGAATACCTTTATGCACATAAACTGGAAAACCTAGAGAAAATAGATAAATTCATGGAAATATACAATCCTTCTAGATTAAACCAGGAAGATATAGAATCTCTGAACAGACCAATAACAAGAAGTGAGATCAAAATGATAAAAGAAAATTGTTACCAAAAGGTCCAGGACCAGATGGATTCACAGCTGAATTCAATCACATATTCAAAGAAGAATTTGTAGTAATGCTATTGACACTATTCCAAAAGATAGACCAAGAGGGCATTCTTCCTAGATCATTATATGAGCCAGTATTACCCTATTCCCAAAACCAGGGAAGGATATAACAAAAAAAGAAAACTCGAGACCAATATCCCTGATGAACATACATGTGAATATTCTTAACAAAATACTAATGAACTGAATCCAACAGCATATCAAAAAGATAATTCACCATAATTAAGTGAGAAAGGATGCAGGGATGCTTCAAATATACATAAGTCAATAAAGGTAATATACCACGTAAACAGAATTAAAACAAAATCATATGATTATTTAAATAGACGTAGAAAAGCATTTGGCAAAATCCAGCATCACTTTATGATTAAAAGTCTCAGCAAAAACAGCATAGAAGGGACATACCTTAAAATAATAAAAGTGACCTATGACAAATCCATGGCCAACATTATAGTGAACTGGGAAAAGTTTAAAGCATTCCCCCTGAGAAATGGAACAAGACAAGAATGCCCAGTGTCACCATTTCTATTCAACATAATACTGGAAGTCGTAGCCAAAGCAATCAGACAAGAGAAAAAAAAATAAAGGGCATCCAAATCGGTAAAGAGGAAGTCAAACTTTTGCTGTTTGTTGATAATATGATCATATATCTAGAAAACCCTAAAGATTCATCTGAAAATCTCCTAGAACTGGTAAATGAATTCGGCAAAGTTTCAGGATACAAAGTTAATGTACACAAATCAGTAGCTTTGCCATATACCAACAATGACCAAGCTGAGAATCAAATAAATAAATCAACCCCTTTTACAAGAATTGCAAAAAACCCCCAAAATACTTAGGAATATACCTAACCAAGGAGGTAAAAGACCTCAACAATGAAAACTACAAAACACTGCTGAAAGAAATCATAGATGACACAAACAAATGAAAGCACATCCCATGCTCGTGGATGGGTAGAATAAATATTGTGAAAATGAACATACTGCCAAAAGCACTCTACAAATTTGATGCAATTCCCATCAAAATACCACCATAATTATTCACAAAACTAGACAAACAATCCCAAAATTCATATGGAATCACAAAAGAACCTGCATTGCTAAAGCAAGATTAAGCAAAAATAGCAAATTTGGAGGCATCACATTACCTGATATCAAACTACACTATAAGGCCATAGTCACCAAAACAGTATGATACTAGTATAAAAAATAGTCATATACACTAATGGGACAGAATAGAGAACCCAGAAATTAAGCCAAATACTTACAGCCAACTGATCTTCAACAAAGCAAACAAAAATGTAAGGTTTTTCAACAGATGATGCTGGGATAATTGGCTAACCCCATGTAGATTCAACAAATGATTCTGGGATAATTGGCAAGCCACATGTAGAAGAGTGAAGCTGGATCCTCATCTCTTACCTCATATAAAAATCAACTTAACATTGATCAAAACTTAAATCTAAGCCCTGAAATCATAAAATTTTAGAAAATAACATCAAAAAACCCTTCTAGACATTGGGTTAGGCAAAGACTTCATGATAAAGAACCCAAAAACAAATGCAACAAAAAACAAAGATAAATAGATAGAACTTAATTAAACTGAAAAAATTCTTCATAGCAAAAGAAATAGCAGAGTTAACAGACAACCCATAGAGTGGGAGAAAATATTCACAGTCTATACATCTAGCGAAACACAAATATCCAGAATCTGCAAAGAACTCAAATCAACAAGAAAAAACAAACAATCCCATCAAAAAGTGTGCTAAGGATATGAATAGACAGTTCTCAAAAGAAAGTATACAAACAGCCAGCAAACATTTGAAAAAATACTCAGCATCACCAATGATCAGGGAAAAGAATATCAGAACCACAATGTGATATCACCTCACTCCTGCAAGAATGGCCATAACTTAAAAATTTAAAAATACGAAACATTGGCATGGATGCAGTGAAAAGGGAGCACTTTTACACTATTGATAAGCATGTAAACTAATGCAACCACTATGAAAAACAGAGTGGAGGTTCCTTAAACAACTAAAGGTAGATCTACCATTTGCTCCAGCAATCCCACTACTAGGTATCTATCTAGAGGAAAAGATGTCGTTATATGAAAAAGATACTTGCACATGCATGTTTATAGCAGCACGATTTGCAATTGCAAAAAGAAAAAGCCCATCAATCAATAAGTGGATGAAGAAAATGCGATATATGGATAGATAGATGATAGATAGATAGATAGTACATACATACATACATTATTCCATGGTATGTGAGATATATAGAGAGAGAGAGAGAGGGAGAGAGAGAGAGAGAGAGAGAGAGAGAGAGAGAGAGAGAGAGAGAGAGAGA
>NW_016823028.1:39708-43037 GCF_001698545.2 Rhinopithecus bieti | reverse complement strand
CCCTGTTGAGAAATAATGTTATGAAAGTTAAATGGCTCATTAGAAAATAAATCATCACTGTGTGCTGCTTTCTTTTACCTTTGCCTTCTGTTCCTGAAAGCAGTCCACAAGTTCTGTTCTCTATTATTTTGTAATATAAAGATGAGTGTGATTTTCTCATGAGTATTATTTGGATAACCTATGCTCCACTTCTGACCCTGCAACTAATTTCCAATGTGGCCTTTTACAAGGCAAGCAAGATTTTGGTGGTACCATTTATTTATTATGTCAAAAGGACACAGTGTTGTAAGGTAAAACTTGGTTATAATAGAGAAAATAATTTGACGTGCTTAAAGTCCTGCCTAATGGAAGAAAGAAAATGGTTTATAATGTGAGAACAATAAATGTGAAAAAAAGAAGTTTCTATTTCAGAAGCAGGGATTTAGAGATAAAATAAAAGATGTTTGAATTATGTCAAATGTTTCTTAATGGTATTGGCAGTTCTCACTTGAATTCTGTGGTGATTCATTATGTTGGAGTGGGGGCCAAGGACAGCACCTGTGATCGTAAAATAACTGAATTTGTAACCAATCAAAATTCATGGGATCTTGGGCTGCTTTTTAATATATTATTACCTCTTGGCCATTGAGACAAATTTGCCATCTCAAATATTCTTTCTGGAGCCATTATACCTTGTATTTATGTTACAAAACAAGGCAGAAGCCATGGCGCTATTATCAACCATTACCCTAGACATAGTATATGCTAATTGTTTGGTATATATTTCCAGCACATGACATTTATGAGGTTCTTTGCAAGATTTCAACTAAATAAATTTTACTATCTTCTTGCATCCTGAGTACTGTTGTTAAAATTTGAGCTTTGTTCAAGTATGGGCCAAATTCCAGTATGTGTGATTTAACTTTTATTTACCAAACCTTCAACTTAACAGTTTGAAATTTCCACAAGGCAAAAACACGTGAATAATGTCTTCTGGCACTATATTCTACCAAGATCTATTGAACGATTAAAATGTGGAGTCCAAAGTGTATCTGAAAATCAGATTGGAGTTTAGTAATATTATGCTTTTAGAATTAAACTTTATGTTTTATATACATATTTGTTTTAAAAATGTGCCTCCTTTCATGTTGCCATAAGTCTTTGCTCACCATTTGAAAGCTTCTCTGCTATTATGTTTCAGGACAATTTTGGCAGTTGTGAGATTATGTTTTCCCTGATGAACTAAACAGTATGGTTTCAGAGAAGCTAGAACTCATGGTGTAAGTAAAATACTTCAACTTTATTTTGCACTCAGGACACCAACAAAGCTATTATGTTCTCAAATAGAAAATGAGAAAATAATGTCATTGTTTGGCTGAAAATGTCACATATATTACACTTGAATTGATGGACATAGTATGGAATTATCTTGATCATGGTTCAGTAGTGTCAAAGCTGGGAAACTAGGCTTGAAAGGTGTTAGACAAAAATTTCTAAGCACATAGAGAGCAAAATCCATCCCCAGAAAATTTAAACTGAGGTTTCATTTAGAAAACACTACCATTTGCAAATGAATCACATGTTTGAGCCCCAGACACTTGATTTATCTTCATCTCTATTTCTGGAAAGCAACTGATGAGCTAAAGAAAAGTTGGTCTTGGTTCCAAGATCCAATGAGGCTATGGATTCAGGCTTCAGGTAAAGCCTTTCTACAAATCCCTGCCCCAGGGATATCACCTTCCTTCTATCTTTGATTATTTTTTTCTCAATGTAAAGTACTAATACAACTGAAATAGGTAACCTCCAAAGCCTTCTAAGTTATCTGATGCACCGACATGAATGACTTACTCAGGTTTCTTCATCGGAGTGTGGAAAGAGCTTCCAAGTGAAATAATAGATTGCAGAGATATTTCACCAACTGAAGACTGTTTTGAGGAAAAATATATCTGCTTTTAGAATATGATATTCCTAAAAGTGTTCCTTCAATTAAGTGTGGTGCCCATGCCCTTCCTGCCTTCAATCATTTGTTGATTGTATGAGAACCCAGATCGATGCTTCCAAGCAAACGTGGTCCCTATCTCCCTTGTTCAGCATTTCTACCTTTATAGGTAGCTGTTATAGCACATATTGCAACTACATTTTTACTTTTGGCTAAACATGCAAGCCTAGAGCTCCTCTAGGGGATAGTGCCTTTTATTCATCTTTATTTCTGTAACATCATCCTAAGGCCTGACATTTAATATATGATCAGTTGAATTAATTAATGAATAGATAACTGAGTGAAGGACTCACAATCTATAATGCTGGAGACTTAATCTTATCTCAGCCCTCTTTGCTTTTTTTTAAATTATTTTTTATTATACTTTAAGTTCTAGTGTACATGTGCACAGCATGCAGGTTTGATACATAGGTATACATGTGCCATGTTGGTTTGCTGCACCCATCAACTCATCATTTACATTAGGTATTTCTCCTATGCTATTCCTCCCCCAGCGCCCTACCCTCTGACAGGCCCCAGTGTGTGATGTTCCCCGCCCTGTGTCCAAGTGATCTCATTGTTTAATTCCCACCTATGAGTGAGAACGTGCAGTGTTTGGTTTTCTGTCCTTGTGATAGTTTGCTGAGAATGATGGTTTTCAGCTTCATCCATGTCCCAGCAAAGAACATGAACTCATCCTTTTTGATGGCTGCATAGTATTCCGTGGTATATATGTGCCATATTCTCTTAATTCAGTCTATCACTGATGGACATTTGGGTGGGTTCCAAGTCTTTGTTATTGAGAATAGTGCCGCAATAAACATACGTGTGCATGTCTTTATAGTAGCATGATTTATAATCCTTTGGGTATATACCAAGTAATGGGATTGCTGGGTCAAGTGGTAATTCTAGTTCTAGTTCCTTGAGGAACTGCCACAGTGTCTTCCACAATGGTTGAACCAATTTACACTCCCATCAACAGCGTTCCTATTTCTCCACATCCTCTCTAGCATCTGTTGTTTCCTGACTTTTTAATGATTGCCATTCTAACTGGTGTGAGATGGTATCTCATTGTGGTTTTGATTTGCATTTCTCTGATGACCAGTGATGATGAGCATTTTTTCATGTGTCTGTTGGCTGCATAGATGTGTTCTTTTGAGAAGTGTCTGTTCATATCTTTTGCCCACTTTTTGATGGGGTTGTTTGTTTTTTTCTTGAAATTTGTTTGAGTTCTTTGTAGGTTCTGGATATTAGCCCTTTGTCAGATGAGTAGATTGCAAAAATTTTCTCCCATTCTGTAGGTTGCCTGTTCACTCTGATGGTAGTTTCTTTTGCTGTGCAGAAGCTCTTTAGTTTAATTAGATCCCAGACA
>NW_016823028.1:28356-38180 GCF_001698545.2 Rhinopithecus bieti | reverse complement strand
TTTATTAATGTATACCATGTTTCAAAACTAGAATGATCTTATTTTTAGGTTAACATAGATAAAATTGCAGCTTTATTTTAACATATGCAATTCAGACTCTGTATCATTTATTTGTCGATTGTTTTTATAGCATGCATTATTCAGTCATATATCTTCTACCTATCTGTTTGCTGTGACTACACAACTTTAAAATGATTAATAAAATCCAAGTTTATTAGTTCCAAAAATATAAAGAAATTTAATTACAAAGTTTCTATAAGGTGACATCAGAAAAATAATTTAGATTCAAAATGTGATAAGAGCATTATGTTACTCCTAAACCAGGGTTACTGTATGATTGCCAACTTTTTGCATGTTTAAATTACTGATTTCTCCATAGCAAAATAACCATAGAGATGCTTGGTTTTTTGAGGGTTTTTTAATTTTATTTTAACTTTGTCATTTTGTTTGCCTTGTGTCTCTACACTTCATCCTTTATCTAGTCTTTTGCCTTTGTCTCTCAAAGAGAATGTACTCCCCTCTGTTTTCCCAATGCACTCTCCTTGCACTTCTGTTAAAGGTCTTATTTTACATTGCCTGGTATTTGAAGAGTTAATTGTTTACTTGTCTATCTCTCCAGTTAAATTGTAAATTCTCTGAGAAGAAGGGCTATGACATTTAATTTCCTACTGTCTTATAGCCTTTAGTGTAGTGGTTTTGCACAAAATAGGTGCTAAGTAAATGACAAATGAGTGCTAGTCATCCTATTTTTTAAAGTGTAGAGTGTTAAATGGCACCAGTAATTTGTCAGTGTACCATACTGCCTCAAAACATGGAACCCACTTGGTGGAATATGTCAACTCTATTTTTACAAAATCCAGGTGCAAAGATTGTTTCAGAAGAGTTGTAAACAGTCTCATTGGAAATCCCCAAGCATCTCCCGACTTTAAGGCCATATTATTTCTTCAACATATCCAAAAGACTGGAATTTGGAAACTTCCAATGAATCTAGAAAACCAGCCTTTTTATAACGTTGAACCAAAATAGGAGACAGACACTGACTACAGGATGAAGGACATGGACTCTGGAGACAGATTCCCTGGGTTCAAATTCCTTCTCTGCCATTCATTAGCTTTGCAATCTTTACTGACTAAATCTCCTTCCTCATAACATTACCTTAATGGAAGGATTTTTATGCGGACTAAATGAGATAATGCATTTAAACAATCAGCAAAATTCTTGGCACACAGTGAACATGCCATTGCCGTTCCCTTACATAGTTTGTATGGATTCCAGATCTCTAAACTTCAGCTTCTTTGACCCCAGTTCTTCAGAACCTCACTTTGCTGCCCAACTTTACTCAGCCCTGCAAGTCAAATATCAGTGGTTGTGAATAGGATTTCTAAATGAAATACAGAATGCCCAGTTACATTTGAATTTCAGATTTTAAAATGCTGCTTTTAATCATAAGAATGCCTTATACAATATGGGGCCATGCTCATACTAAAACTCATTTATTGTTTATCTGAAATTTTAGTTTGATAAAACACCCTGCATTTTTGTCAAATGTGATAACTCTTGTTCAGAAACTGTTCCCCATCAACTACAGTCCATTGCCTCAAGCCCTCCAAGATGAACACAGGTTAGCGGAGTCTGCATTTTAATTGCCTTCCCGTTCACTCAATTTTAGTATTAGCAATTAATCAAGGATCCAACATGGGGACCCCAGCCAACAAGGAAAAGCTGGATGGCTTTATTTTAAATTAATGTGAGCAAGTTTTCATTTTGGAAGACCTGGTATGTATAATCAGAACAAGTTCTGTGTCAAACACTAAATCTCCAATTCTGTTATTTTTCTACCCATAAACTATTTGGGGCAGCTATATAGAGGTTGCCTATCTGAGAAAATAGGGCTTCACTAGCACGCATACCAATGAAGAACAGCCAAAATCAGTACAAACCATTATCTAGGGACAGGGCTTTTGGTTACATATACAATAATTGATACACATAATTTTCCTTTTCCACAGAGCGGTTCTTGACATGACAAACAGTTTTAGTGTTCCCTAGGTAAAGTACATCTTGGGCTGGGCTCAAAGAAGCAATATTAAACGCATTGAGCAGAACCTATCCCTGACCTCATACTTATTTCTGACATTCAAACATTTTACATAAGGAATAGTTTTCAGAGTATTCCATGAGTTGCCATGTATACATCACAAATGTTGTGCATTTGGAACACTGACTACGTGATTATCTTTTCAAAGATTATTTTTAAAAATATTTTAAATATATGCATTTGTGTATGTGTGTGCATATATGTATATGTATGTGTATATATATGTATAGTTATCATTTACACTTAATTCAATTTTGCCTGTTTTTAAATTATACACACACACACACACACACAGACATATATCCAAGACTCGACAAGCTATTTTGAAGATGCTTTTTTATTTTACATAAAATTAATTATTTCAGTTGTTAATATTAACTCCAAATGAACAGCAGTTTGGAATGAGAAAGTTTGCTGGATATTCCCCCTAGTAGCTAACTCCATCTCTACCCGTACCCTTATCATGCTGGATTGTTTCTTCATATGTGTTACCTCTTTACTTGTTATTATATTGTATCATGTTTTCTAAGTGTTTCCTTTTACTAGAATGTAATATTGATAAGGACAGACATTTTGTCTATTTTGCTTATAGACATGGCCTCAGTGTTTAGAACAGTGCTAAACACATAGTAATCACAAAATAAGTATTTTTGAATGAATACACAAATAAAATCAATGATAGCAGTAGCTATTTATGTAGTGGTTACTATGTGCTATACACTGTGCAAGATGATTTATATATGGCAGGAGAAACACATATTTTATTTTTCTTAAATGTCTCTCCATTTTCCAAGGATGAATCCTGGTGACTGAGAGATCTACATTTCCTTGTAATAATTAATAGGTGTGGAAATTGAGTAGTGAAAGAACTGAGAGATCTGTATTTCCTTGTAATAATTAATAGGTGTGGAAATTGAGTATTGAAAGAACTTTACGTCTTAAAACAATTTTGCATAACAAACAAAGAGAAAAACAGACAGATATTTTGGAAGATCCGGGAGCTAGTACTGGGTCTTTGGAAGAAAAGAAGTAAGATCAGGAGTACCAGCCACTTAAAGAAGGAGCTAGTAAAAGAAAACCCAGCAATTAGAGTTAAACAAAAGACGCTTGGGGTAGAAGAAACGTATCTGATGGGGATTTTAAAGTGAAATTTTATGTTCAACTTATAGAAACTACTCTCCTGTAATTCTTTAACCAAACGTTCTGTAAACTGTTTATTGCTTTATTTGGGAGGAGAATAAAAATAAATGCTATGGCTTGCTCCAAGACACAGGTATGAGATGACACAAAGGGCTGCCTACACAGATCCTTACAGACATAAATAGAATAAAGGAATCTGATAGTTGAGAGTCATCATGTAGTCTAACTTCCCACATGGAAGTAAATCCATCAGACTCTTCAAAAATTGATCCTGTATGAGTATGTCAATTGATGGCAGGCACACATCACTAGGAAGTCCATCAGTTTTTTCTTTTCTTTTTTTTTTGACAGCTCTTTTTTACCTCTGTTCAAGTATTCTTTGCAACTGATCTGAAATCTGCTTATCTATCGCTTGTTTAATGTTATTTAAGTAATATGTACACAAAAAAGAAAATAATGCCTTTTACAATCAGGCCCTTTATTGGATCTTTAGAAAACCAGAAACCCTCAACATTCCTGTCTCCGTGTGACATTTTGTCAGATTAATGAAAACAGCTATATGCCTAGCAATACCAGACACTCAACAAATATTAGTTGAATAAATTAAAGAATGAGTTATTATGATATCATGCCCTCTTGTCTTCTCTAAGAAGTTAATCATCCCTCTCTTTAGGGATCATTTTGATGTGTTTCACAGACAATAACATTAAACACAGTCTCATAATATCAGAAAAATTTCTATGTGCTAGTGCCAACTTTAAAGGAAAGTAAATCGAGTCAGAGTGCAAGTAGGTTTTGTATAAAGTCACAAAGGCAGATAAGCAGCTGTGTGCAGAACAGATATTATGAGTTATTGCACTTGTCCATTTAAATGTCTACCTGAAATGTCTGATGGGACACGGCACATAGACCAAAATATCAAGCAAGGGAAAAATTATTCCCTTGGCGCATTTTGGCAGATGGAAAGGAATAAAGATATTCAATAATGATATCAACCTTTCTCAGTTTCCTGGATGAACTCTCCAAAAAAAATAAGCTGCATTTTCCCTCCAGCCTTGGTTTTAGCACCACTTTTTTTCTTGAAATATGTTAGCATTTGGATTTAACAACTACCCATTCTCACAGGACCAAATTCATGTGTAATCATGAATTATAAAACTTAGTCCCTACTTATTCATACACAGAGATATAATTGAAAAGGGTAATCATAGAGACACAGGAAGAACAGGAAAGGAGAGGACAGGAGGGTCTCTAAGAACACAATTTGAATATTGATACTTTTCTTGGGCTGTAGCTCACCACAGTCATAAAGAAGTTAAGTCCACAACACTGTCAAAATACTATTGTTAACTGAGGCAAACAACATACTAAAAAAGGATTAGCCATACTTAGGGGATGGGAGTGCTTGTTTAAATCCTTGAACAGTTAAGTACCTTTATCATTTTGGTCAGACAAAACCCTGCAAAGTCCTTGTACTGGGGAAAAATATCTTATCACACTGCAGAATAAATCGCAGTATAACAAAGAGGAATTTCGTCAAGGATTTTGAAGACAACCAAGAGGAGAGAACTGTGAGACTTGTCAGATTACTGATGTAAAAGAGTAAAAGGAACTTCATCAGAAACACGACTCAGCATTTGGCATTCTAGAGAAAATATCTTTATCTTTCCACCTGCAAAGAGGTGGAAGTCATTTAGCTGTTTCTAAATTATTAGTGTGATTAGCCAAATCTGGCCTTTTGTTCCAAAGAGAAGCTGGCTTTTGCAGTCAGATGTGGGCAAGGCAACCATCCATTGGCATCAACAGATTTGCCTGGTAAAAGATTCCAGAAATCAGCAGTGTATGTGAATGCCAAACATATGAACAAGAAACTTGCAGAGAGAACACTGTGAAGAAAAGAAACACAAGGAAAGGACAGAAAATGAATATAACTGAGAAATAATATTACAATTAATAGTGTTTTCTCTAGTCTCAATTTTACCTGAAGTAGTAGGATACTTTAAGCTTCCTAGTTTTCCTCGTCTGCAGCCTCATCCTACTTCTGAACTATCTTCCACACTCTATCCAGATAAATATTTCTACACCAAAAATACAATCTAGATTAAATGTCTGCAATAGCTCACGATTGCCCACAGAACGGAGTTCAAGTGTGTAGTGTAGTATGCAAAGTCCCTTAAAAACTGAGCTTAACTGCTCTTTGGTGGCACTTTTGACTGCTCTCCTCTTGCCCTCTCCCATCATCAATGTATATGTCCTGCACTTCAGCCCATAGAACCTTTTCTTATTTGCAAAATTGTCCATGTTTTAAAATCAGGTGCACTAGGTCTAGAATACCCTTTCCTTTCTTATATGCTAGTAAAGACTAGTTATTGCAGAGTAATAGTGCCTATATGAATTCTCAGACTTTCATAGCTGAGTTACTTGATCTTGCTCTGTGCTAGAGCTCTTATCACATTTCATTGCAAATATCTATGTGTGTATCTAACTTTCCTGTCAGACACTGGCACCTTAAGGAAAAATATAAGGTAATCTTCCTTTTTTTTAAATTAACTTTGTTTGGCATGGCTATAGGGCTCAGTAATAATTTTGTGCACTTTTATCAATAGGATAGTTTTCTCTAGAATATTTTCAATGTTGGTTTCTATATGAGATGGTATTAACTCAGGTTGTAAAAGAAATAGTATAAACCTAGAATACCATAATATATGTTCAATTGTATTTCAGTTAAGCCTGGTAACTCTGGGGTCTCTGTTTAGGCTGTCCTTGAATAAGGAGGCTCTACCTCAACACACTCACAATATAGTGAGGGACGATGTCTGATCTTCTCTTCACTTCTGTTCCTTGAGGATAACATATATAGTCTTAGATGGGTATAAGAAAGGAGATAGTTTGGGACTGGGAGCATGGAAATAGGTTAAATTCAATTACTAGCATATGGACTTTGAAGACCCAGGTAAAGATCCAAATATGTAGTTAAGGCCACAGGACTTGAGCCCACACAAGCTTTTGAAGCTTGAAACAAAGGAGGGGAGTGTATGCTTTAATTTATAATGCAATTTAATTTCATCATTTCTGTTTTTGACCAACTGGCTCTTATTTTATTTCATTACTAGCTAACAAGTTACAAGGCAAAGTTAAGCATGCACACATACAAATCTACTAAATTATAAGGCAGGAAAATATTTAATAATTTGTATCATTCAATGGGCAAATTTGTTTGCATGCTCGTATTACTGTAGTCAAAACCAAAACCAACACTTTTTTTCTGAAAACTATTGTTCTAAATTATTGAATTTATATTAAAGGCACATATAGCCTATCCAGGCCATGTCACCACTCCCAGCTCTATCCTCCCTATTTTGAGTAATGATGCTTATGGGTATTCAGGGCAAAGGAGATATGTCAAGAATATGTTTGGAATTATTGCATGAAGAGAATATTATCAAAATACACTTAGAATAATGAAGAGATCAATTTCAAAAGTAGAAAGAGAGGGAAGAAATGAGTTCACATGGTACATCTGTATATCTTAAAGAGAACCAAGATCTGTAGAAAAATGGAATAATACTATTGGGCTGGTGAGGAAGACTGAATCATCTGATTCTATTGAGTGGTTAAAAAAGAATATATAAAAAAATAGAAACATAAACAAAAACATCTGTGAGGGACACATAAACTCAACTATGTTTAAAAGGCTATGAATTGAGGTTTTGTTTCCTTGTACGCCTCCCACCCCCCAAAGAAAGAAACTACAAAATATAAATTTCTTAAGCTTCAGGAAGTACAATTTTTAAAAAGAACAGAAAACCTTTGTGACTATACAGGCCACAGCTAATATTGACCGCGTGTTTTGCAGCCAACCCGTAAGGATGTTAATACGCTTTTAACACCTATGCTGCCATTTCTGAACATGATAAAAAATAAAGATGAAGCTGATTGGTATACAATCAATCAACCCTGCTTGATATGGTTTAGGGGACATGTGTGAGTTTAGAAATCATTTTGTACAGCAATCACTGAATCATCAGAGAATACAGTAGTATCTACTGTGTGACATCAGAAATAGAATCTGTTTAGGGTTTAAATTACACATCATACATGATATGTATGTAAAAGTGATTTTCCTGAGAATTTTCAAAAAAAATTGGTTAGCAACAAAGAGTAAACACAAAACTCAAGAAGTAAAATGCCTAAAATGGTGATCACAAAAACATATGTTTAATCAGCTACATCTTTTATAGACAATCTGATATACAAGTATAAAGAAACCATTCGTTCATGAACATCTAAGTTAAATTCACAGTATATACTTAGTGCAGCCATGATTCTCTTTGCTAGATTACTGACATCACAGTAGGTTTCTATGATTCTCTCTTGAATAAAGCAGTGACTTGAAAAGCTCCAGCATACAAGCTGCTATTATAAGCCTCCTAAAATCAGATTTCCAACTACAAATGGTCCTGACAAATCCTTAAGGAATTATTCTTCTATTGATAATAGGGTAATTGTTACTAAGTTGGCTTCCTTTGTTCTCAGACTGAGGTCTTCCCTGGTTCTCTGTTCCTTCCACTTGCATTATAGTGATACAGACATTAAATTCATAAACTCATTGACTTTCTCATTCTAATGTTTAATGAAGGACTAAGACCTATCAGATACTATGTTTTATACGGGGAATTTAGTGGTGAACACTACAAAATCCAGGCTCACATGCCCTTCATACTGATGTGGAGGAGTGTAATAAATGTCAGTTACATTGGTTTCCTAAAATGATTCTGTGGTCTCAAGGTGGCATTAGAAACACTACAGGACATGCTTGAAATAGATATATATATATATATATATCCCTGAATTCCACATATAGAGATTCCATTTCATAGATTTGAAATAGAATCTGGAAACTTATAGTTAACAACAAACAAATGAAACAAACTACAAATCTCTCCAAGTGTGCTTTGTGGTACACAGCCAGGCTTAGGAACCATTGATCTAGTGTAAAATAACATTTGATTTTGTAAAAGAAAGCAACAAAACCATATCTTTATTCTCTTCCATCAGAAATGTTGAGGGCCAACATGGCTTATATAGGCTCTGTGGGTGGTAATAGTGATAGAGGAATCAATGACCAGAACATAACAGACTGGAAGTAATGAGTTCCTGCAGTTAGAGTTTGAAAGTCACATAGGTAACAAACCTAAACATGTATCCCTGAACTTAAAACTAAAAGCACACCAAAAAAATTAATTTAAATTGAAAATACTAATGAGGTAGTAAAATTTTATTTTACAATTTCTAAATTTAGAACATGTGCATTTTAAACAAAATCAGCTTTTAAATTTCAGCATTTAATTACATACATTTTAATAGGAGATAGAAATGTTTAACCTTTAAATTCTGCACATATGTGGTGTATATGCAGGAATATTTCCACATCTCTCAATCACACACAGGCTTTAATCTATTTAAGTATTGAATTAAAACAAAATTCCCCACTAACAGATGTATCAGAAGCCAAAACAACTGGTTAGCTAATTAATACAAAAATGCCTGAAACTAAGAATATGTTCATACTTAAAATAGTAATTACTGGCTTATGCTCATGAGATTGATAAATAGCTACTCTGTGGTGATATAGTTAACCAAGTTAAGACTTCAAGTTCAAAATAACAATTCACCATATGGAGTTATACCTTCTCCACTATGTAACATGAGAAATAGAGTCTGTTTAGAGTTTAAATTAGACATCATACATGATTTGTAGGTATAAGTAATTTTCCTAAGAATTTTCAAACAATTTGGTTAGCAACAAAGAAACAAAACTCAAGAAGAAAAATGTCTAAAATAATCATAAAACATAAACATATGTTTAATTAGCTACATCTTTAATATAGAGGAGCTGATATACAAGCGTAAAGAAACCATTTGTTCATGAGCATCTGAGTTAAATTCACAGTATATACTTAGTGCACCCATGATTCTCTTTGTTAGATTATAGGCATCACAGTAATTTTCTGAGATTCTCTTTTGAATGAAGCAATGATGTGCAAAGCTCCAGCAAGCAAGCTGTTTTATAGCCTCCTAAATGACAAAATGCACAACAATAAACACAATGGGAAGGAAACCACAATGAAGAAGTGATTTTTAATAATTATCTGAAGTTGGTGCTATAGACAATGGTTGTGACTCCCCTCCAAAATACGTTAAAATCTAATATCCAATGTGGTGTTATTAAGAGCTGGGGCCTATGGGATGTGATTAGGTCATGAGAGTGGAATCTTCATGAATGGGATTAATGGCTTTATAAAAGAGGTCCCAAGAGTTCTTTTGTTCACATCTATTATACGAAGGTACGGCATAGAACTGCCATCTATGAACCAGGAAGTGGACCTTCACCAGAGAACAAATCTGCCCGTGCCCTAATCTTGGACTTCCCAGTCACCAAAACTGTGAGCAATAAATTTCTGTTATATATAATGTCAAGATGCCAGCATGATACGTTTCTGGTAAAGGCTCTCTTTCTGGCTTGTAGATGATTGCTTTTTTGCTGTGTCTTCACATGGCTGGCAGAAAGAGAGAGAGAGAGAGA
>NW_016823028.1:22109-27240 GCF_001698545.2 Rhinopithecus bieti | reverse complement strand
CAGAGGTGGAACAATCCCAGTAGTAATGTATTTAACTGCTTGGAAAAAAGTTAAAATTATTTACTAAAGAAATAAAAGTAGTTAAACAAAACAGAGGTTATTTGGATATTTTCAGCTCATAGCAAATTAATGGGTGTTCTGCAATTTAGTAGTTTCAGAACATACATTCAAGCTTCTACTCTTTTTTGTGATAAACTAAAACCCATCATTTGAAATCTCCAACCAAGTAAACAGCAGTCTCTAGTAGGTTTTTGCTGCTTCCTTCTAAAATATGAACAAAGGAATATCACCACACAGCTAAGAAAAACATGTACAGAAAGAAAATAAGAGAAAAAAAAGCAAATCAGTTCAGACGAAAGAAACAAAATTAAAAGAATAAAAATTACTTTAAAAAGATCTATAGTAAGTTTCCAGAGAGTGAAACAAGATAGAAAATCCCCCCCACGCCCCCCCAAAAAAAGGAAACACACAACTATGGAAAAAGAAAAATCAGAGAAAAAGAAAAATGTCTTGGAAATTTAAAATCACCAACAAATTTTAAATCACCAAACAAATAAATATTTTATTGAATATAAAAACTTGAAGTTCAATTTAAATACATCTTATAAAATAATGAAATAAAAAGATTTAAAATGTGGAAAATATAAAATTAGTGTTTGTAGTTTTAATATATGATTATTAGGCATTCTATAAAGGGAGAATACAGAATCAATGAGTAAAACATATTCAGTAAATACTAGAAGAGACTTTCCCAAAGAATACAGAACTCGTCATATCAAAATACCCAGAACAATAAATGAAAATTGATAACCTTTCTTTTCTATATAGTTGTAAAGTTTTATAACAGCAAAGAAAATACAAAAGCAAAGTCTTCCTGGGAGCTAGGGCTGGAGTTGTTGATAAGCAGACAGTTACATACAAAAGAATGTGTAGTTCTGACATCAAACTTTTCATCAGTTATGCTGAATACGAGAAACCAACAAAGAAATGCTTCAAACTTTGAGAAGAAAATGCACGGATGTGAGAAAGTTTTTGCTCTGTAAACTATCAAATGTAAAGGTAAAAGAAAGAACTTTTTGGCTGGGCGCGGTGGCTCACGCCTGTAATCCCAGCACTTTGGGAGGCCGAGGTGGGCGGATCACGAGGTCAGGAGATCAAGACCATCCTGGTTAACACGGTGAAACCCTGTCTCTACTAAAAATACAAAAACAAAAAAAATAGCTGGGCGTTGCAGCAGGCACCTGTGGTCCCAGCTACTCAGAAGGCGGAGGCAGGAGAGTGGCGTAGACCCGGTAGGCGGAGCTTGCAGTGAGCTGAGATAGCGCCACTGCACTGCAGCCTGGGCGACAGAGCGAGACTTGGTCTCAAAAAAAAAAAAAAAGAACCAAGCAGGAAGGGCTTGAACACGTTCATTTCATGTATTTCCAGATGTTTTTTGAGAATATTCTCTAGGAAAAATACAAAGCCAGGTAGATGAAGACATAGAATCCAATAAAGCAATAAAGGAAATTTCAGGATTGCAGCCATTTAAGAGTCCTACAGAGCAGTCCAGCTGGCAGTGTGAGGACAGGGGATCCAGAATGGAAGATTCTGCATTACAAAAGAAACTGAGAGACTAGATAAAATGATTAAAATGATTGTTAGCTTAGAAAACTTTGAGATTACGGTAAAATCAATTTTGGCTTATAGAAAAGAAAAATGCATTTGAAATGGACTCTAAAATTATTCTACTATATGCAGTTAGGTGGCTGCGACATTGAATGCGTAGAGATAGGAATGTGCTCTTAAGCATACTACTGTTGGTTAGTAGATCCGACATAGCTATTTTAACTGAAAATTTGGAACAAATTGCTGTTTTCTGGGTGAGCCACACAAAAAATAGTTGGCTTGTGTTTCAAGGCCGTTTGTATGAATATCTGTTCTTAAATTTTGTAATCTCATTTGAAGGACTTTAGGAATAGATATATCATGTTTCATTTATTGGCTACATTCATTAAATGAAGTGGCAGGCACTACTTAAGTTGCTGTTTTTTTTTTTCTCTTCTTTTTTATTTTTATTTGCTGAATTTATATAAATGAATTTGTATAAAATAAATGGAGAAAGGTGCAAACTCTCTGTCATCCTTCCTTTGGGCCTTTCACTGGAAACTGTGCACACCTTATCATTCTATATTAAAGTGATATACAATATAACTTAGGTTAAAAACATGGTGGAGAATGATGGATTAATGAATGACAAGGAGAGGAAAGAGGCATAGATGTAATTATGAACAAATAAAAATATCTTGTAATATATTAACAAAATGTTAGATAGCTGCTTAGATACAGATAGGGAGCTTTAGGTATAGAAATGGATAGATGAATAGTTGTGACGATGAGTGAAGAACCTGACAGACAGCTTATAGAAGTGAACGTAGGTGATAAAAAGGATGATGATGTGAAAGAAACTGATGGAGTGTTGGCAAAAAGAGTGAGAAATGGATGGGTATGTAAACACATGGGAGAAATTTATGCATTCATTTAATGAATATGTATTGGGCAACTATTAAAGGCCAGTCACTCACTGTGCTAGGATTGCAGACACAATGTAAGCACAAAGAGACATATGTCCTCTGCCCTCATGGAGCTTGAAATTAGACGTATTATTTGCAGGGAGTGGTAGGTGCTACGAGTCATTTTTTTATATATAAGGAGTCAGAAAAGGATAGTGATGTAAGTTGTGGAATGATTTTAAGTACACCTTCAAAATAAAGAGATGGCTGAATAAATTAGAGGACATGATATGATACTAGACAAATAGCTAGAGAGATAAAGAGTTGATGAAGATGGACACTTGCAGGGCAACTAGGTCAATAAATAAATGCAGAGATGAGAAGAGGGATGGTTGAAAAGAGATAGAAAAATGGTAACTATAAGTAATTAATGTTAAATGAATGAATGCAAATATGAAATAATGCAGAGGTAAATGAGTTCATGCTAAAAATGGTAATATATAAAGACACAAGTGTGAAGAAATCAACAGTTCATTCAGAAGGAAGTTTCCAATCTACCTTCCATATTTGTATTGTTTATATATTATTGCATCTCTTTAATTCAGGGAAATAAGTACAGGTGAAGAAAATGTCTACCCAGATGAAATACAGTTAATATTTTTAAATAGAAAATAAGTCAATGCAAACAAAGCCTTTAATCTGAGGAACAGTTTTGGCTGTAGAAAATTATTGCAGATTCACACATAATATATTTTAATCCATTTCAAAAGCTGAATCTTATAGTAATTATGTATCAAAGCAATTGGCTTGTGAAAGCTCCTTAAGCTTTCAGAGTCCCATAAATATGATGGTTGCTCCCTATTTTTAGCCATCAGTAATGGTTGCTTAGCAGCACTGGAAACTCTTGTCAGAAACCACCATCACATTGTGGATGGCACTGGAAAACTACTCTGCTTACAAACTCTCACCCAGTATGGAAGCCAATCAACTAGAGCTTCCAAGGGAGAAATTTCACAAAATACCCAAAGAAAGAAACCTACCCTGCCAAGGAGGGAGATAAGCGCAACATGAAGCAAACAAAAAAGACTTGAAGTTCTTTATTTTTGTTCAGATGTCTTCTAATTACACAACAATGCAAAACAAGGTTGAAATTTCGGTGTAAATTAGGTGAGTACTGGCAAATTTCCGAATCAAATGAAAAATGCCTTACATCTGTAGGGTGCCTTGTTTTATCTACATCAAAGTTTGCATTAATTCATTTATTACACACCTCATATACATTACAGCAGAAGCCTTATTATCTGATATAATTGTGACCAATACTTAGCTGATTAATCAAAAACATTGGCTGAAGCTGAGAATCATTTATAAATTACATATATTTATCTTAGACAACTTATGTAATTTCACATAATATAAACAAACATTTATGTTTCTCTGTGTTGGCCTCATTTTTCTTTCTCGTGACCTTTTAAATGTGCATGGGCCCTTTGACTAAGCTTATCATTGTAAACCACATGATAAGGCATCATCTCTAATATCAAGTTTCACTTTCTATGAAATGTAGCGGAAACTTGAGGACACCCCCTTAAGCAATTAAGGTGCAGAATGCTTCTAGATTCTTGTTTTTTCTAATCTCTCTCCCATATCTAATTCTAAAACATTTTTTAATTAACAAATTTCTTCTATCAAATCTTTTCCAATAGTTTGAGGTTTCATAAAAAGGATACCCCTCATTTTAAAATTACATTTAATTAGTTTCTATAATTTTCAATTAAATCAAGTTATTTCAATAATTTGTACATTTGGCATAAAGTGATTTGGAAATGAACATAATGGCTGTTGGTGAGCATACAACTCAACAGGTGGAAGCAGATGCGTACAGGTGGATAGGCAATTAGCTGTGAGTTCTCAGTATGCCTTAGAGCATTCATCACTGTATTTTACAGAAGTGATAGAGAGCATTATTAATTTAGCAAGAGGTTAGATAACAGTGTTCTGGGCCTGGCGTGGTGGCTCACACCTGTTATCCCAGCACTTTGGGAGGCTGAGGCAGGCAGATCACAAGTCAGGAGTTTGAGACCAGCCTGGCCAACATGGTAAAACCCTGTCTCTACTAAACATACAAAAAATTAGCTGGGTGTGGTGGTGCACACCTGTAATCCCAGCTACTTAGGAGGCTGAAGTAGAATTGCTTGAACCGGGGAGGCAGAGGTTTCAGTGAGCCAAGATCATGCCATTGCACTCCAGCCTGGGTGACAGGGCGAGACTCTGCGTCAAAAGAGTGTTTTGACATTCTGTGCCAGCCATTGTGCCAAGTCTTGAGCAAATCAACTTGTAACTACATTAAAACTAAATTTCAAAAACGTTGTCTTTGTACAGTTGAGGTGAATCTTTGTACCATCTCTAACTCAGGCTGTGGCATTTTCCAGTAATTTTCCTCTCTCAGGGGTTAATTCTCTCTGTGTACACAGTGAATCTTTATTACAGATATCTCAAAGGTCCCTTGGTACTTTCTTGTTCTAATAATTAGTTTTTGGAGTTTTGGAGTTGGTATGCATGCTCTTGGTTAGGATACACAAAGAGAATGATTAAATCAGGGATCTTCATATTTTGATATTTTTTTTTTTTTTTTTTTT
>NW_016823028.1:14339-19642 GCF_001698545.2 Rhinopithecus bieti | reverse complement strand
GTCTCACTCTGGTTGCCCAGGCTGAAAGTGCAGTGGTGCAATCTCTGCTCACTATAGTCTGGACCTCCTGGGCTCAGGTGTTTCTCCCACCTCAGCCCCTTGAGTAGCTGAGATTACAGGCGCCTGCCACCACATCCAGCTAATGTTTTGTGTTTTCAGTAGAGAAGAGGTTTCACCATATTTTCCAGGCTGGTCTTGGACTTCTGGACTCAGGAAATCTGCCCACTTTGACCTCTCAAAGTTCTGGGATTACAGGTGTGAGCCTCTGCTCTCTGCAAAAACACTGCTTTTAAGCAAGAGCATGTACATTATCATTATGAAACTTCAAAAAGACCACACTAGCTGGAATGTCTAGAATTGACTAAAGTTGAGGGCAGATCCCCAACAAGCAGATTTAGGAAATTCATATATCACATGAAAGATGAATTAAGCTAATGCATATTGGGTTAACAATAATTGCCGCTGGGCACGGTGGCTCACGCCTGTAATCCCAGCACTTTGGGAGGCTAAGGCGAGTGGATCACCTGAGGTCGGAAGTTCGAGACCAGCCTGACCAACATGGAGAAACCCCATCTCTACTAAAAATACGAAATTAGCAGGGCGTGGTGGCACACGCCTGAAATCCCAGCCACTGGGGAGGCTGAGGCAGGCAAATCACTTGTACCCGGGAGGCAGAGGTTGCGATGAGCCGAGATTGTGCCATTGCACTCCAGCCTGGGCAACAAGAGTGAAACTCCATCTCAAAAAAAAAAAAAAAAAGAAAAGCACACAAACATTGTCATTAAAATATAATAAGATCAATAATGATGATGATAGCCAGTATTTTAAAACACTATGGGGCATGCATGAGTCTAAGAGTTTACATGAATTATTACATGTAACTCTCACAGCAGCCCTGTGGCAAACATTTGATTATTAGCCCCATTTTACAAGTAAGGAGAATGAGAAGTAGAGAAATGTAGCCATTTGCCTAATGTCACACAGCTAAGAAATGTGAATTCAAAATCCTATTAATCCATTACCTTTAACAGGAAAAACCACAACTACTTTTGCACCAACCTAATGTAACGCTTAAGGTTCTTGGCTAGCCGTGCCAAAGAATTGGTGTGGCTGCGGATTGCCGGGAGTGATGGAGACACCGACCGAGAGAGAGAAAAAGCTGTAGGCTTTATTGAGCAGAGTGACAGTACAAAGCTTCCACAGTGTGGAAGGGGTCCCCAATGGGTAGCCAGAGTTTGATTATACGATTGCCTTTTAAATTCTTTAACACGGGAAATATGTGCGGCAGGAAGATGTTACTGTTATGGGGGTCCTTGCTCCCAGAGCTCCCAAGATGGTGGCGGGCTGCTTCCAAAATAGCGGTGGGCCACTTCCAAGATGGTGGCAAGCATCGTGTTCTCTGACCTGGGGTTCTTGGCCTCACAGATTCCAAGGAATGGAATCTTGGGCCATACAGTGGGTGTTATAGCTCTATTAGAAGCTGTGGGTCACAGAAGAGAACTGTGGAACCCAGTGACTAGTGTTCAGCTCGATTAGGACAAACCCAGGCAGTTAGCCATGCATGAAAAATGGCAAGCCTTTAGCCCAATCAGGAGTGGCAATGGGTGCCTTGCCCCATCGGGAGCACAGAGGACACCCTGCCGGATCCAGAGGGATGGAAGTCAGTGGCGGGTCTGTGATGGTGGCAAACAGCAGTGGTGGACGCCAGCGAAAGCTCAGCTCCAGCCATAACAAAACACGGACCAGAAGAGTGCATTTGCAGGATTTAATAGAGTAAAATAGAGTGAAATAGAGTGAAAACAGAGCTCCCATATAAGTGTAGGGGACCCAAAGGGGGTTGCCGTTGCTGGCTCCAATGCCTGGGTTTATATCCTGATCCTTGTCCCTCCCACTGTGCTCTCAGGCAATAGATGATTGGCTATTTCTTTACCTCCTGTTTTTGCCTAATTAGCATTTTAGTGAGCTCTCTGATTGGTCGGGTGTGGGCTAAGTTGCACTCCCTGTGTTTAAAGGTGAATGCGGTCACCTTCCCAGCTAGGCTTAGGGATTCTCAGTCGGCCTAGGAAATCCAGCTAGTCCTGTCTCTCACTACCAGATGGAGAAACAAAGACATTTAACCATTTGTGACATGTCTTAGATCTTGAGGAAAACCAGAATTGCAACTTAGGTTTTATCTACTTTATGACCTTGCGGTGGCATAGCAAAGGAGACAGGATCTCACAGGACTTTACAAAGTATGTTTACAAGGAATTGGAATTGGGAGCATAGATAAGGTCTGCCGATCACAGAAAAATGGGCAGTTCACATTCCTTTTACTTTAGTTTTGGGGGGAGGGGGAAGGGAGAGAGGGAGTGAGGACACAGGGAAACTTACAGCAAAAAATTCACTGTTTATAGCTTTCTTGGGGAAGGAAGCACATGCACAAATCCTGGGGTTAGGAATAGTTTAAGCATATATCTTCAATGTTATCCATCCATGACCGAAGTAAGTCCTGATACAGGAAATGAGTGAGTTTCACAGCTTTCTGAGCCTCAGGAAGCCCAGCTGGTCCTTCCTCTCACTAATAGTATAGATACTCTAATTCTAAGTCCTTTCTTTTAACCCCATTATTTGAGGCACAAGGAAGAGTTAATGGTCATGGTAAGGTTTGCATTTTGTGCAACTAGGTGATTATAATCAAATATGAGGGTTGAACTCTGTGCTAGGTTGTGTGGTGACCTGGCCTATGGAGCTGAGTGCACCTCTTGTGTCCTGGCTCTCTCTCATTTACTGTAACAGTGTCTAAGAGTGAAAGCCCAACTGAAGAGGAATTTTTTACCCCATTCTACTTTCAGTCTCTGGGATTATAACCCCATTAACCACTCAATCTGACCAAAAGGTCAGGGGCAAAGGCCTTTGACTGACTAAATGAAGAAAGTTCATTGCAATATTTATAGCATACAATTGTGTCACAGTCATTTACAGAGATGTTCTTTGAGACAGTCTCCTCCATGATCCAGCTCTTTCCTACCACACTGGTCTGAGCTCCAAGACTCTTGATTACTCAGTGACAGTCACACTGGCTTCCTAGCTGCTCCTCAAATGCACCAAGCATGTTCCTCCTGGGGCATTTGCATTTCCTCTTCTCTGCCAGAAATCCATGGTTCATTTGTTCACGTATTTCATATTACTGTGTAAATATCTCATTAGAAAGGGTTTCTCAACTCTTACCCATCAATCTCACAACCATCACTCTGTTCTGTTATCTTCATGTTACTTACAACTATATGTTACCTTGTGTACTTGCTTACCAAGTATCTATTTTTTGGTGTCTTATTTTATGTCTCCCCTTGAGGGAAATATCATAAAGAAAAAAGACAAACAAACAAACAAACACTTAGTCTGTCTTGTTCACTCTTATTCTCAGTTTCTAGAAGAGTGTCTGGCACATAATGATCATTCAATAAATATTTATTGAATAAATAAATGCATAAACTAATTGATAGTTGAATTTTATATGATTTTGAACTTGATTTCAAGCTCCACTAAGAGAGGAACTTTGTCTTGTTCACTGCTGTATCTATATTACATAGAACAGTGTGTGGAACATAGGAAGCACTCAACAAATATCTGATGAATGAATATCTGTACCTTTTTATTGAATTGTGTGATAAGGAACAGGTAGGGACTCAGTCCCAGGGCAACAATTCAGCCCAGTGATCAAAAGAACCTGATGAAATTCAAAACCATTTAAAGCTACTTCCCATTCATCTCAAAATAAAGATCATCTTTAAATACATTAACATAAGAACAATGCCTGGGTCTATATAGGTTGTTCTGTTGGAATGTCAGCCCCTTGAGATTAGGAAATGCATTTCAGCTCACAATTGTATCGCCTGTGCTCAAGGAATATTTGTCAGTTGAATGAAGGAAAGGAGGATACTTTTATTTGCTGTCAATCTCTCTCACTGGGGATATACAGAATAGTATTTTGGATACATGGAGAACATATTTTTACTACTACCCAGCTTTCCATCTTTGGAAAATTCTAGCTGGACACAGTGGTTCATTCCTATAATTCTAACACTTTAGGAGGCCAAGGCAGGAGGATTTCTTGAGGCCAGGAGTTCCAGACCAGCCTGGGCAACATCGAGAGATCCTGTCTCTACAAAAAAATAAAGATAAAAAAACCACCATGGTGGCGGGTGCCGGTGGTCTCAGGTGCTCATTAGGCTGAGGTGGGAGGATTGGTTGAACTCGAGAGATTGAGGCTGCAGTAAGCCATGATTGCACCACTGCACTCCAGCCTGGGTGACAGAGTGGTTAATTTTGGTTAATTAACATTGGTTAATTATATTCAGTTATTTTCTTCTTTTCTTTTTTGGAAAAGATATATAGATATGGTTAAACCCCAGTGTGGTCCTGCCTGAATTCATCTTTCTCCATGCCCCTCCAGAAGTAATCATTTTTCTGAATAAGTATAAATCATTCCTACACACATCTATATATTATTACTTCCTGTGTATGTGCCAATAATCAATATTCAACACTGTTTGCATATTTTCAAGCTTTACATACATTACATATTTTGATAAATTATATTCACCTATACACTTTATTCAGTAGCTTGCTTTCTTGCATGGCACTACCATTTTGGAATTTCTCCATGTTGATATATGTAGATGTAATTTGTTCATTTCAATGGAAAAATATAATTGCATTGTATAAACACACAACAGCATTTATAGATATTAATATTAAATTAACTTTTCTTCTTGATAGATACATTGTTTCCTACATAAACAATCTAAGTACAGTTATAAACAATGTCATAAATGATGCTTCATTGAATATCTTTTTCATTTTTTTGTGTTCCTGTTCAAGAATTTATGTAGTTTACACAACAATGTGAATATACTGAACACTACTGAACTATAAACTTGAAATAAGATGGTAAATTTTGTGTATTTTACAACAATTGAAAATCATATTTTCTCTAGAGCAGCAGTTCTAACATGTTTTGGTCTCAGGAACGGTTTACTCTCTTAAAAATTATTGTGGACCTCAAAGAGACTTTCTTTTGTTTATGTGGATTATATGTATCAGTATTTAGTTTTAAGAATTAAAACTAAAAAAGTTAATATATTTATGTTTTAACTAATTTAAATATAACAATAATAAACCAATTACACATTAAAATACATGACACTTATGAGAAATAATTATATTTGTAAAATAAGACATGTAGTGAGAAAGGTGACATCATTTTATATTTTGGAAAATATCTTTGATTTCTGACCAAAAAATAAAAATAAAAAATAAAA
>NW_016823028.1:1284-12696 GCF_001698545.2 Rhinopithecus bieti | reverse complement strand
AAAAAAAAAAAAAAAAAAAAAAAAAAAAAAAACCCACAAAGGCTGGTGAATACGTGGAAAAAAGGTAACCCTTGTATACTGTTGGTAGGAATGTACATTTTTAAGTCATTATTGAAAATAGTATGGAGGTTTCTCAGAAAACTAAGAATAAAACTACCACATGATCCAGCAATTCTACTATTGGGTATTTATTTTTAAAAAATCCATATATCAAAGAGCTATTTACCAATTCTATATATTAATCTTTTCCAAGCTATTCATTTTCTCAAATAAAATTTCCCAAGATTCCACTTTTCATTCCGCTTCATTTATGGTAATGTTACCAAATATTTTTTCTTACAACCTAAGCCAGTGATAGAATTATTTTCTTCATATTATCATTTTTTCATCATTTGTAATGCACACTTTCCCATCTTGTAGTCATTGAGACAGTTTTCTATATAGTATTCTAAACATGTTGCAATTTTGATTTTCACATCCAGTTCTTTTATCCACCTGGATTTAGTTTTGACCTGCTGTGATGCACAATCTAATTTTATTTTTTCCACATGAATAACCAATTTTCCGGTATCATTTATTCTTTCCCACACGTTTGAATTGCCATCTATTTCATATTTTCAGTTTTCATACGTAAGTAGACCAGTTTCTAGGATGTCTATTCTGTTCTACTTGTCCATTTGTAATCATTTCAACAATACCTCTCTGTCATCATTGCCACTTTTTGATAAATGTTGATATATAATAGGACAAGTCCCCATTCTTTGTTCTTCAAAATAGTATTATTGATCTCTGTAGAAAAGTGGCAGAAAATGACATTGTGGATATTGATTTGTAATTTTCCTTTGTTTAAACCTATCAGTTTCATAGTCTTTACATACTGTCTCTTTAAATTGATTTAATTTGTAATAAATATATATTCATAATACTGATTATTTTGTTTGCCTTTCTTAGCATGAAATTTCTTATTATGTTTTAGAATTTTTCTGTGCAGGCTTATCTTTAATGGAAACATTTTTTCTTTCTCATTTTCTTCCTGTCTCTCTTTCTCTTTCTTTCACACACACACACACACACACACACACACACACACACACATACAAAACTCAGAAAATTTATCTCGAATGAACTCCCTTTGCTTGTTTGTATAATTTTATCTACTGAACCCCTTAAGTGCCATGTAGACTCTAGTTTTTCTTATGATGCTGTTCACTAATCATAAACGAGAAAATCACAGAGCTGTCAAGCGGATAACAAAGGTTTCTGGTCATAGATCCTATCTTTATATTTTCAATTTCTTAGTTCTTGAGTTCTTTAAAATTTCATAGTCCCAAACATTTTCCCAGCTAAAGAAGATGGGAAGTGATAATTCAGGGTCTGATTTCTAGCAATGAACTTGGCTTTGGTAACCTGTCTTTATAGAGGACGCTAAGTTCCTAATACTACACAGGAGCACAAGTCCTCGTTCCATTTGTCTGCTTACAAACAGAAAGCTTGGCACAGCTGCACCTTCAGCCCATTTTAACACTGTATTTTTCTGTTGTCCTTTTGGTTCGTAGAGAAATTATATTGCTTTTGAATTTGCTATATTTTTGTTTGTCTTTCCTTCTGATAGTTTATCAGTCATTTCCATATGCTTGGGACACAAGTGGTTAGTTAAATTGGACACTTGCTGTGCCATCTTTATCAAATGTGTTATTCCTTTTTAATGATTTCAAATATTAATTTCATATCGACTTCTACTAGTTTCGTTTCTTTGTTTTTCTTTGAAATGTGAAAATGTTCATGCTCTTAACGAATATTAGGGAGTAGTTGAGGTTCCCTAACTCATTTCGTTTATGTGTTACGAATGGGCTGATTTTTAAATTTAAATTTTCTGATCTTTCTATTAAATGACTGACTCAGACAGCACAATCAAGTAAATAGTTTGTCCTTAATCCATTTTGTGAAAGACCATCCTGAGTTCTCTCTCTTCTCTCTCTCTCTCTCTCTCTCTCTCTCTCTCTCTCTCTCTGTCTCATTTCTATACTAAATAAATCCAGAAAATCCTGGGCTGTCATCATCTTCATTGTGAGATATGCTGTCATATTAGATTGCTGATCTGGTTCATTTCAGAGTCACCCACCATGAATGACCATCTTGGATTTCATAGATACATATGGGTAATTCACAATGAAAGCTAACAGTTTCAGATAGAACACAGTATGTGTTTCCAATCCCAAGTCTGCAGTAGTTCTAAAGGACTTCTCTGTGTGACCAGATGGTGCTAGGGACAACATGTGACCCTGATAGTGTTCACATTGAGGCTCTAAGTTCAGTTAAAGGCTTTCAGACAATATGACACTTCAGAAAAGTTTACTACTTTAAATGTTAATACTGGGTATTTTCACCTCAAATTATTTCAAAAATAAGAAAGTGAAATCTTTAAGAATATAATGGGAAGATAACATCTTGGTGTCATGATTTTCACAGTTTTTCCAGTTCACATTGAAAAAATATCTTTCTTTGCTCTTATTGGAGTTATAAATTAAGCTTAGTTGTATCATTAATCATAGCAAATTGGAACCCTTTAAGATTTCTTTTTTTATAAAAGAGAAAAAATTTCCAATCAGCCATACAGGCTCCATTTTTGCCCACACAATCACCAATAATTGACATAACATTAAATAGTTTCCATAGCTTCATTAGAATTTATTCTAAATATATTAGCTTCTGAATGCAGGATTGAAAAATTAAAGTAGGTGTGAAATTGAGTTTAAAAAAGACCCTGAAACACATTTTTGCCGTCATCTAAATGCAAACATGCACACACACGCTACACATACCTTTTGAAAAGCCTAGTAGTTCATGTTCAGAGTTTAAAAATATTTGGATTATGCACTCTGGGTGACGTAGGAGATAAATTTTAAAAAGAGAGATGGTGGCGATGATAATAATATAATAAATTGATGATGGGAGAATAAGTCTCATTCTTAGAAGCATAGGATTTTTGTCTCCTAGAGAAATATATAACATACTTAACTCATCTAGTATAGAACAGCACTTGTGTCTTTCTGATTATAAAAATAATACATGCTTATTATTGAAAGTTAAAAAATTGAGTTTTTTAAAGTAAAATCAGCAGTAATCTTACTACCCAGATCACTGCTCAACAATTTCTTTTCTTTTATTCCAGTCTTTTTCCAGTGTTTGTGTGTATTTGAATGGCAAAATAGGAATCATAGTTAATATGCTTTATATATTACCCTGTACCTTTTATTTTTCACTTCATTAATTTTTGGCCACTATAATTTTTCTCATTAATGTTACTGTGAAACATTATTTTAAATTCTTCATAATAATCTATCCAAATCCTATGAAAAGTCTTCAAGATTTTCATAATTTATTTTGGGACATTTTGTGACATTAAGGCTCATTCTTTCCAGGCTATTGTAAATAAAGCCAAGCTTAACATCTCTGTGCATAACCTTTTACTAATTGTCACACTATCATTTAATTACTCTTTCTATAACCTTTTACTGATTGTCACAAGATCATTTAGTTATTCTTTCTCTACTCACTGACATATGATACAATCTTTAGCTCCATTTTAACGCATGAAAATATTTACATCTTTAAAAAAATTATCCTGTGATTTTACTTCTGTCTTCAGCTACTGCTCTGTTGACCTTCAAAGCCATTTTTTAAAATTAATTGTCAGTATTAACTCTCTCCAATCCCTTACTTCCCACATACTACTAAGGCGTTTCAACCGGATTTTACTCTCACTGCTGTACTGAAACTTCTCCAAATAAGATTACTAAGGAAACCAGTATCAGTAATGTAATATAAACCTTCAAAAATTGTATTTCTTAATGTCGCAGTAATGTCCAATGTAATTGACACCTACCTCCTTGAAGCACTCTTTGCCCTGAGTTTGTATGACATCACAGTCTCCTAGTTTCTTACCTTTGCCTTTTCTTTCACATTTCCTTTGCTAATTTGTCCAATCTACGTAACCCTCTAATATAGTTTGGATGTTTGTCCCCTCCAAATCTCATCTTGAAACGTCTGAGGTGGGGACTAATGGGAGGCATTTGAGTCATGCCATGGGGAAAGATCCCTGGCAAATGGCTTGGCGCCTTCCTGAAGTAATGGGTGAAGATGAGATACATTTGTTGAAAAGAGTCTGTGACCTCCCCCATCTCTCTCTTGCTCCTTTCTTCATCATGTGACCTGCCTACTCTCCCTTTGTCTTTCTTCACGGTTGTAAGTTTCCTGAGGCTTCACCAGAAGCAGATGCTGGTGCCATGCTCATACAGCCTGCAGAACCTTGAGCTGAATACAACTTTTTTCTTTATTATTTGCCCAGTCTCCAGTAATAGTCTTTATGGCCAAGGCAAAACAGATGAACACACCATTGAATTCTGGAATTATTCAAGACTCTTGTTCTAAGTGACCTTCACTTCTCCATCTAGACATTCAAACTTTTTCACTTTGCAAATATGTGCTTATTGCTCAAGACAAATTGAAATTTTGTCTCATTTGACCTGACTCTACTGGGTTTTTCTGACTCTACCAGATCTTTTAGATTAACTAACATATAGAATTTTTGCCTAATGAGATCATAATATTTACCACTCATCTCTACTTTAGCACTCATTACTTTGTGTTTTAATTATATTTTATATTTGTTTTCTCCACTATTGATTTTCTGACAGAAACCATATTTTGCTCATGTTTTTATCTTCCATAGTGCTTCTCACAGTCCAGACCCTTAGTAAGTGCTCATTTAATGCTTATTGAATGAATGAGTAAATTGTAGCTGCTCTCATAAAGCAAATGTGATTGCATGGAGGAGGAATCCCATCAAAATAGCATAGCTAAATATTAGAAGTATGGTAATGATACATGAGAATTTACAGAATATAGTAATAGGAAATGTAACATGACTTCATGAGAATTTAGAATCAAGACAATTTTTCTGTGTGTGTGTATGTGTGTGTGTATGTCTGTGTGTCTGTGTGCTGCTCCATTCTCCTGCTTCTCTCTCAGAGAAGCCTCCTCTCCTTAACTCTCAGCAAATACACATGACTAATCAGGGATACCCCAGAATTGGAGCCCCCGCCCATGACTCTGCATGACTCTTGAACTAAATTTCCTACTAATGACTGACCCAGTCACTGGACCCCAGTTAAAGTTTCTAGTGAAGAGTATTTGAGTGGTCTGATGAGAATAGAATGGTCAGGTGTCCATCTGTATTCCATTCACTTGTGATGAGAGATTGATTTCATTAAATGGTACATGTGTAAACTTGCCCTTATTATAGGCTATGGACTGGGAATATTTTTAAAAGTGATGATATAGGTTGTATGATCACACTGGGAATCTCTAAGAAACAATGCCATGATTGCCTTTTAAAGTTTTAATACCATTAGAATTTTGGCTAATTCAGAACTATGTTCCATGCAGCTCTGTGCTTTGTAGTCCCTATTCCTGTCTTGATCCTCAATGATTTTAACGTTCATATGGAACATTCTCTCAACACCAAGGGTTCTCAGTTCCTGAACTTTCTCTCTTCCAATGATTATACCTTCCATCCCACTTCAGCCACTCACTCCCACTCATATCTAAAAATAACTACCAATAACTGCAAATACTAGGTAATCTCAATGGCAAACAACCCACTCTCTGACTGCCATTTCCTATCTTTCTGGCTCAATTCCTCTAGAACTACAATTCCAACATTCTTTGCTCCCACCAGGACCATAAATATTACTATCTTTTGACTATCATGTATTTGATATGTTTTCTTTCCTTCTTGTCTATCTTAAATTTGATTTTGCATGATAATGATCACCATTTGCACACATCTTCAATACTCTTGAACTTATCACTTTGTAATATATTCTTGATAAAAGTAAAACTTGTATTAAATCCTGTTTCCTGTTCAACATATGAACTGGTAATCTTTGACACTTTTCCCTTCTTTATTTGTAACATCTTTTACAAAGTCCTCTCACTTTTGCCTCTTAAAAGTTTATTTTCTTCATTCAACCATTAATTTTTGCCAGTGTTATTTCAACAGACTCTTCACTCTCTACTTTCTCTTTATGTGAGTACTTCTCTAATCCAGTCTCCACAAAAATATCAGGTCTGAAATTCAAACATGCACGTATTACTTCATTGGTTAAAATTATTTAATATTTCCCATTACCTGTTGAATAAATTCAAACCTTTTAAAATAGAGTAAAAGCTTTTCTAATCATCATTTCTTAAAGCTTCTTGACTTATATTTTATACCACTGCAGCAATGAAGTTCATATAGCCATAGCATGTGGTTGTGTACAACCATATGTACTGGGATAATAGCATTTGTAGATACCAATATTCTCTCTAATATTTCATAATTTTGTCATATTTTATTTCTTTTCATGGGATACCCTCTTTGTTTATTTTCATCTAGAAATACCAGAAAGATAGAGGCAGATACTGTTTAATGATATCAGGATCCTATATTGATGCATTCAAATTTTTCAATCCCTCCCTTACCACCACCTGAATGAGAAGGTAGCTTTTCTGATACTAATTTTGGTTTTAACTAATTTTGGTTTTAAAACCATGCACACATGCCCTGAAATGGTCTAGAATACACTGTTTTGCTCTGTTCTTTTGCAATAAAATTACTAGCTCTGCGAATAAAAGAGGAGTGGGAAAGAAAGTCTGGAACTTCACAAATCAAGCAAGATGCAAATTTGTAAAGAAAGTATAACTGCAACTGCATGGAGTCAAAAAAAATACATCAAAATACGCTACATCTGTTCTTACCTTGTGTTGCCATTTCACTTCAAGTAAAAACTTCTTATGCTTTGAAAATTAAATTGAGAATTTAATAAAATGTTATACTTGGGAGTATATGTGCTAACTTCTCTGACATTCAAATATACTTTTAATGAGATGTATAAGTTTTTAAGTATCAAATTTGTAAAGATTAAGCAGATGTTAGAAGTAAACATTTCTCAATATTTATAGCAATCTTTTAGAAATATATATGCAACAATTTTAAAATGCAATGTTTTTTAGGTCAAAAATTCAAAGTCTAGAAATATATAATAATGGATTAACCTGACAATTAGGTGAGGGTATACATGCACACACATATGCACACAAATGATCTTATCAAATAACTGTCTAAATAATAAAAAACTGGAAACAGATGGTTAATGAAATGTATTTTAACAAGTCCATAAAATGGTGCACCATGTAACTGTTGGTAGTAATGAAAAATATTTGTATTAATTGACATAAAAAGGCACCACAACATATTTTGGAGTGGCAATAGCAGAGTTCATGGAGCATTTAGGACAACACACACACCTGCATCCTCAGACATGGTGTATATATGACTAAGGATACATCTGAAAAGACATTATCAACACACTGAAAATGTTTAATGCTACTATTTTTGGCTCCTTTTACTTTCTTTATTACAATTCTCTGTGTTGTTTGAATTTTTCACAATGATTACATATCAATTTTTATAATCTGATGAAGAGTTATTAAATTTAATTTAAATGTTAAACCATTAAAGTACAAGGAGAATATATTATATATTTCTTAGAGTTTGAATTTTTGACCTAAAAAATATTGCAGTTTAAAATTGCTTTATATATATTTCTAAAAGATTGCTATAAATATTGAGAAATGTTTACTTCTCATGTCTACATCCTCAGACATGATGTATATATGACTAATGATACATCTGAAAAGACATTTTCAAAAGTTATTAAATTTAATTTAAATGTTAAACCATTAAAGCACAAGGAGAATATATTCATGAATGGTTTTATTTTTAAATGGATGGGAAATGGATTTTAAGCTTAATACCTAAGTCAAATTTAATACAGAAAGAGATACCTAGTTTTGACCGCATAGTAAGAATTTAAGCAATGCAAATTGCAAAACTCATGAACAAACACTAACAACTATAAACAAATATTACAGTTACATGATATATTGGATTAAAGAATGTGTTTACAACATGCTGAGGCTGAGATGGCTGAAATGACAGAAGTAGAATTCAGAATATGGAGAGGAATGAAGTTTACTGAGTTAAAGCAGTACATTGTAACCCAATGCAAGGAAGACAAAAATCATGATAAAATATTACTGGAGCTCATAGACAAAATAGCCAGGATAGAAAAGAATGTAACTGACCTGATAGAGCTGAAAAACACACTACAAGAATTTCATAATGCAATCATAAGTAGTAATAGCAGAAAAGACCAAGTGGAGGAAAGAACCTCAGTGCTTAAAGACTACCTTTCTGAAACAACACTTGTTTCTTCAAAACTATTGAAATTTAAATAAATAACTAAATAAATATCTCATTACAAAGAAAATTAAAGAAGAATATTATTTCTTCCTAAAGAATTGACTTTGCTATCTATTAAGACACTAATTTTATTTTTATTTGCCTACTGATTAAGTGTTTCCCCAATAAGATGGTAAGCTCCCTGAGGACAGGGACTATGTCTGCTTTTATATTGCATATTCCACCTTCAGCTTAGCACAGTGTCTTTGTAATACTTTGGAAACTTTAAATAAATATTCGTTCAAATAATAAAAAAGAAACATTGCAGAAGCCAACAGACAAAATAGCCAGTATAGAGAATAATGTAATTGACTTGATAGGGCTGAAAAACACACTACAAGAATTTCACAGTACAATCGCAAGTAATAATAGCAGAATAGACAAAGCAAACTAATGAATCTCAGAGCTCAAGACTTCCTTTCTGAAATAAGACAGGCACACAAGAATAAAGAAAAAACAGTGAAAATGAATGAATAAAACCTCTGAGAAATATGAGATTATGTAATGAGACTGAATATATGACTGGTGCACCTGAAATAGATGGGGAGAATGGAACCAACTTAGAAAACTTATTTCAGAATATCATCCATGAAACCTTCCCCAACCTAGCTAGAGAGGACAGCATTCAAATTGAGGAAATGCAGAGCACCCCAGTAAGATACTCTATGAAAAGATCATCAACAAGACACATAACCACCTGGTTTTCTAAGGTCAAAATGAAAGAAAAAATGTTAAAGGCAGCCAGAGAGAAAGGCCATGTCACCTACAAAGGGAAGTACATCAGACTAACAGCAGACCTCTGAGCTGAAGCCCTATAAATCAGAAGAAAAAAAATTCAATGTTCTTGAAGAAAAAATCTCCAACCCAGAATTTTATATCTGGACAAACTAAGCTTCATAATGAAAGGAGAAATAAGATTCTTTCCAGGGAAGCAAATGCTGAAGAAATTTATTACCACCATAACTGCCTTACAAGAGCTCCTGAAGAAATCACTAAATATGGAAAGGAAAGACCATTACCAGCCACTAAAAAAACACACTGAAGTACACAGACAAGTGACATTATGAAGCAAACACGTAAACAAGTCTGCAAAATAGCCAGCTAACATCATGATGACAGGATCTAATCCATAAATAACAATAGTAATACTAAATGTAAATGGGCTAAATGACCCAATTAAAAGACACAGAATGACAAACTAGATAAAGAACCAAGATCCATTGCCATGCTGTCTTCAAGAGACCCATCTCACATGCTAAGACACACATAGGTTCAAAAGAAAAATGGAGGAAAATTCTATTCTTTCCAAGAACATGAAAAACAGAAAAAAAATAGAAGTTGCTAGGTTAGTTTCTGACATAACAGACGTAAAACCAATAAAGATAAAAAAAGACAAAGAAGGGCATTACATAATGGTAAAGGTTTCAATTCAACGTGAAGATCTAAGTATCCTAAATATATATGCGCCCAACATGGAAGCACTCAGATTCATAGAGACCTTCAAAGACACTTAGACTTCCACACAATACACTACAGAGCTGCAGTAACCAAAACAGCACAACACTTGTACAAAAACAGGCAAATAGATCAAGGGAACAGAATATAGAACTCAGAAATAAGACCACACACCCACAGCTATCTGATCTTTGACAAACTTGACAAAAACAAGCAATCGTGAAAGGATTCCATGTGTGTGGAAGATTAAAACTGGACCCCTTTCTTACACTTTAGACAAAAATCAACTCAAGATGGATTAAAGACTGAAACGTAAAACCCAAAACTATAAAAACCCTGGAAGACAAGCTAGGCAATATTATTCAGGATGTAGGCATGGGCAAAGATTTCATGAGGAAGATGCCAAAACCAATTGCAACAAAAGCAAAAATTGACAAATGGAATCTAATTAAAATTAAGAGCTTCTCCACAGTCAAGGATACTATCAGTAACCTGACAACTTACAGAATGGGAGAAAATATCTGCAAACTATGCATCCAGCAAAGGTTGAGTATCCTGAATCTATAAGAAAGTTAATACATTTACAAAAAAAAAAAAAAAAAAAAAAAAAAAAGTCATTAAAAGGTGGGCAAAGGACATGAACAGACACTTCTCAAAAGAAGACATACATGTGACCCACACAATCCGATGAAGCTCAACATCACTGATCACTGGAGAAATGCAAATCAAAACCACCATGAGACACCATCTCACACCAGTCAGAATGACTATTAATAAAAAGTCAAAAAATAACAGATGCTGGTGAAGTTGTAGAGAAAAGGGAAGGCCTATACAATGTTGGTGGGAGTGTAAATTAGTTTGACCATTGTGAAAGACAGTGTGGTGATTCTTCAAAGACTTAAAGATGGAAATGCCATTCATCCCAGCAATCCTATTTCTGGGCATATACTCAAAGGAATATAAATTATTCTATTGAAAAGATACATACATGTGTATGTTCATTGCAGCATTATTCACAAGAGCAAAGACATGAAAATAACCTAAATGCCTATCAATGATAGACTGGACAAACAAAATGTGGTACATATAGACCATGGAATACTATGCAGACAAAAAAAGGAATGAGATCATGTCCTTTGCAGGAACATGGATGGAGTTAGGGGCCATTATCTTTAGCAAACTAATGCAGGAACAGACAACCAAATACTGCATGTTCTCATTTATAAGTGGGAGTGAAAAAATGAGAAGACATAGACACATAGAGAGGAACAACACACACTCGGGCCTATTGGAGGGCAGAAGGTGGCAGGAGGGAGAGAATCAGGAAAAATAACTAATGGGTACTAGGCTTAATACTTGAGTGATGAAATAATCTGCACAACAAACCCCCATGACATAAGTTTACTTATGTAAGAAACCTGCACTTGTACCCCTGAACTTAAAAGTTAAATAAAACCCTCAAAAGGAAAAAGAACAAATAATAATGGATTAACATTTCTAAAATATAAGGAACAGTTACAAATAAGCTTATATGATTTAACTAATTGACACTAAATGACATTACCAAATTATTTAAAATTGAATACAATGTGAATTTATTTTAATAA
>NW_016823028.1:0-1238 GCF_001698545.2 Rhinopithecus bieti | reverse complement strand
TTTTCTTAAAAAAAAAAAAAGACATGATACTATAAACTGTAACTCTCAACACCCCAAGCAATACAAAGAAGCAAAGCAAATCTGTAGATGTTTACAAACCATCACTGATTGATTCTGAATATACAAATATAAGGACACTTCTTAGTTGTTCTGTGGTTTTCTTTTCTTTAATCTCAGATGCTGTACATAGCAGACACATCTCTCAACTCCTCTCACCTTTATTTAAATGGAGCAGCTATAACATGGTGAAAAAACATGGACTTTAGAGTCAGTGAGTGATTCTTTTTGAATGACAAATGTTGTAAGCTTCAGCATTTGAAATTACTGAATCAAAGAATATAAGGTTAATTATACTTCCTAAAAAGGCAGCTGGTAGAGTGTATATAAAGCACAATTACTGGCACAAAATATGAGTTCAGTAAAAATGACTATAATAATTGTCATCCTTAACAATTATGGGAGGTGATAAGGGTGGGAATGTACTTTCTGTCTCTGAGGAGGACTTATACATTTATTACCATTTCATCTCCATTGGTAGGACTCAGTTTTAAGACAATCACATACAAGTATAGTTTCTCAGTACATGCAATGTGAGAAGCTTTGAGACTTGAAATCTTCCCCTTCAGAGATGGACACTGACATATTTGTTGGTAAATGAACAGGTCACTCAGCTCAAGCATGCAGGACTAATTTTGTGGAATTCTGCTCTGAGATAATTGTATTTTTAAATTGTCCTCATTTGAAATTTGTGAATGTTAGTAAACATTATTTAACACAATGAAAAGTAAAATAAAACATTGAATGTACAGGGTATCTATTTGTTAGACTACTAGACTGGGAATTGCTAACCACTGTTATTTTTTTTATTTTTATTTTTTATTATACTTTAAGTTCTAGGGTACATGTGTGCAAAGTTCAGGTTTGTTACATATGTATACATGTGCCATGTTGGTGTGCTGCACCCATAAACTCATCATTTACATTAGGTATATCTCCTAATGCTATCCCTCCCCCGCTCCTCCCCACAATAGGCCCCGGTGTGTGATGTTCCCCTTCCAGTGTCCAAGTGATCTCATTGTTCAATCCCACCTGTGAGTGAGAACATGCGGTATTTGATTTTCTGTTCTTCCGATAGCTTGCTGAGAATGATGGTTTCCAGCTGCATCATGACCCTACAAAGGACATGAACTCATCCTTTCTAATGGCTGCATAGTATTCCATGGTGCATATATGCCACA
>NW_016823027.1:0-483 GCF_001698545.2 Rhinopithecus bieti | reverse complement strand
CCAGTAATGGGATGGCTGGGTCACATGATATATCTAGTTCTAGATCCTTGAGCAATCACCATATTGTTTTCCACAATGGTTAAACTAGTTTACAGTCCCCAAAACAGTGTAAAAGTCTTCCTATTTTTCTATATCTTCTCCAGCACCTGTTGTTTCCTGACTTTTTAATGATTGCCATTTTTACTGGTCTGAGATGGTATCTCATTGTGGTTTTGATTTGCATTTCTCTGATGGCCAGTGATAATGAGCATTTTTTCATGTGTCTTTTGGCCGTATGAATGTCTTCTTTTGAGAAATGTCTATCATATCCTTTGCCCACCTTTTCATGGGGTTGTTTGTTTCTTTCTTGTAAATTTGTTTGAGTTCTCTATACGTTCTGGATATTAGCCCTTTGTCAGATGAGTAGATTGCAAAATCTTCCTCCCGTTATGTAGGTTGCCTGTTCAGTTTGGTGGTAGTTTCTTTTGCTGTGCAGAAGCTCTT
>NW_016823026.1:0-1464 GCF_001698545.2 Rhinopithecus bieti | reverse complement strand
GCTCAGACGGCCGAGCTGAGCACTGGCCAAACCGGAAGATGCCCAGTGGCCCATCTTCCCAGGACCAGGCCCCATCGGCAGCCCATTGCTCAGCCTTGGACACAACTCTGTTGCCAATCAAGTTTCTTATTATTTCTGGCAGAAGTATTTCTAGAGAACTCCACTGGGCTGGGCGCTGTGGCTCACACCTGTAATGCTAACACTTTGGGAGGCCAAAGTGGGCAGATTATTTGAAGTTAGGAGGTTGAGACCAGCCTTGCCAACATGGTAAAACTCTGTGTCTACTAAAAATACAAAAATTAGTTGCATGTGGCAGCAGGTGCCTATAGTCCCAGCTACTCCGGAGGCTGAGACACGAGAATCACTTGAACCTGGAAGGCAGAGGTTGCAGTGAGCTGAGATTGCAGTGGGCAACAGAGCAAGACTCTGTCGAGAGAGAGAGAAAAGAAAGAAGAGAAAACTCCACTGACATTACGGAAAATATTTTTAGTTCCTTAATGTGTTTGTAAACATCATTTAGATAAAATGCCTTTCCTGTTCCTTTGTTTCTTTAAGTGTAGCAAGGTGCCCATTATCTATTGTCCTCTTGACTTCAAACCTGCTGTCATTTAAAATAAAGCCTGAAAAACTGTTTTTCTTGTCCTTTATTCTGAGTCTCATCTTGCCTGTCCTATACTCAGGGCTGGGACAAAAACAGGAATTGCATCCATAATATGGACATTCACTCTTAGAAGGCATATACTCCCTGATCGATGATTTAATTATTTAACATAAAAATTAATTTAACTGTGCTAAAAAGTAGAGGGCAAGGAAATTGGCCTGAAGGAAAATACTTAACATAGCAACAGAATCTGATTTTATAATAGAGGTTTTGTATTCCAGGATATTCCAGGGAACAAATAATGCTTAGAAGTGTATTTATTACTGGTAACAGTCAAGCAGATGGGAGACAGGAAGAGTGATAGGGGCCTTCATGAACATGAATAGCAGGTGTTTCGGTGCAGCCCTGGATTGGAGAACCGTCAAAGGTCTGAACTATCAACCCAAAGGATGCCACTATCCCATAGCCACACAGGTTTTGGGTAGCTCATTGCCCTGGGATGCTGCTTCCTCCAGACAGCACAGAGCTGGGGTCTTTTTACTCCCCCTGGTCCTCAAATTCCTTCAGTCCCTTGAGAGACATTCATGTATAGGAAGCTCACAGCCCTGAGGACCCTTGTCCTTCTCTCGAGCCTCTTGGAGAAAGTGCACCAGGTCGTAGCCTTGGAGCAACCTGGGACAGAGGACCCAGATGTAGGTGTCCTCTTTGCAGGAATGAAAACTGCATTATGGGCTTCGGGTAAGACAGCAGGTCAATGTGCTGTCTGTTGAGAGGTGTGGTGGATCATTAGTGAATGACTTCACTTATCATGGTCTCTGCCTTTCAACTCTACACTGGGGGCAATAGACTCTCTCCAAGGGGTG
>NW_016823025.1:0-483 GCF_001698545.2 Rhinopithecus bieti | reverse complement strand
CCTTGTCTCTGCCGGCCCCGCCCCCGCCCCCGCCCCGCCCTCTACCTACTTGGCCGCTCCTAGGCATTGCAGGCGGGCAAGGGCCGCCACGTTGCTCCGAACCGTCCGCAGACTGGCCAGGACCTGTTGGGAGGAGGTGGTAGGCAGTGGGAAGGAAAGGCCGGATCCGGAGGGGGTCAGGGCAGGGAGGGCGGGGGACACCCACCTGGGCAAAGGGCGTCACAATCATGTCCTCTCCATGTCTGCGAGGAGACGTGCCATCAGGAAGAGTTCTCTCCCATCTTCCAGCTTTTACCCACACCATATACCCTCAGCTGAGGGGTTCCTGTTCTCAGGACTTCTCCTCCGGGCGCCTTCTTAGTCCCTGGGCTCCCTTCATGCGACTCTCCCTCAGACCCACCACAGCCCCTCCACAGCCCCTCCAACCATTCACTCACTTTATCGGCATCTCATAAATGGGGAAACTGAGTCCCAGGGGCAAGG
>NW_016823024.1:0-562 GCF_001698545.2 Rhinopithecus bieti | reverse complement strand
ATCTTCCTCCTGTGTCCCCAGATGGTGACCCCGGAGGAAAACTTGTGTTGGGCCCACTATCCCTGGGCCAATGTCAGTCAGCCAGGTACCCACCCCAAGTGTGCTGAAGCTTGAGCCCTTCCTGGTACTCTTGGCTTCTGCACTGAGCTGTGGTCAGCCCATCTGGGTCCTGCTGGATGCATGCGCAAGGAGGGGATACCCTGGGTTGGGTCAATGATGAGAACTTTAAATTGTCCTGAAGAGAGGTGATGACTTAAAAATCATGCTCAATAGGATTACGCTGAGGCCCAGCCTAGGTGAGAATTTTGGAAGAGGGCACTGGGATTCTGAGGTCCCTGACAGAGCAAATGTATTTTGGGCTGGAGACCTTGAGGCCCTAAAGGGCATCTGGTGGACCCAACCCTGTCTCTGCGCTCCTCCGTGAGACAGCCCAGGCTCCCTGCACTGGCTTGGTATCTGGGCTCCAGGTTCCCGGGGGCGGGGCACATTGGAGGCTCCTTCCTGAGCCCCCACTCTCCCTTGTGTCTTTCAGTGAGCTCCTCTGTCCAAGTGGTCCCCCCAG
>NW_016823023.1:0-1523 GCF_001698545.2 Rhinopithecus bieti | reverse complement strand
AGAAACTTCTTTGTGATCTGTGAATTCATCTTACAGAGTTACCGCTTAGTCCTCAGGAAACAGTTTGCTAACACCCTTTTCTTGGAATCTAAAAGGTGATATTGGGGAGCACATAGGGGCCCATGGTGAAAAAGGAAATATCTTCAGACAATAACTAGAGACAAGGTTTCTGAGAGATTGCTTTCTGATGTGTGACTTCATCACAGTGAGTTGTACCCTTCCCTTCTTGGAACAGTCTGCTAACACTTTTGTCGTGGATTCTGCAAAGTGATATTTGGGAGCTCATGGAGGGCTATGGTGAAAAAGGAAATATCCTCAGATCAAAACTGGAAAGAATCATTCTGAGAAACTTAATTGCGATGGGTGAAGGGTACTCACAGCGTTACACGTTTCTCTTCAGTGATCAGTTTGCTGACACAGTTTTTTGGTAATCTGCAATGGGATAGTTCTTAGCACAATGAAGCTTACGGTGACAAAAGAAATATCCCGAGATGAAAACAAGAAAGAAGCTTTCTGAGAAACTTCTTGGTGATATGTGAATTCATCTCACAGAGTTACATTTATGTTTCTTGGGGCAGTCCATTAACACTGTCTTAGAGGAACCTGAGAAGGGCTTCTTCGGAACACATTGAGGTCTACGCTGATAAAGGAAATATCATCAGTTCAAAAGGTGAAAGAAGCTTTCTGAGAAACTTCATTGTTATCTGTGAATTCATCTCACAGAGTTACAGCTTAGTCCTCAGGAAGCAGTTTGCTAATACTCTTTTCGTGGAATCTCCAAAGTGATATTGGGGAGCTCATACGGGCCCATGGTGAAAATGGAAGTATCCTCAGACAATAACGAGAGAGAAGCTTTCTGATAGATTGCTTTCTGATGTGTGATTTCCTCACACAGAGGTCCAGCCTTCTCTTCTTGGAACAGTTTGCTATCACTGTTGCCGTGGATTCTGCAAAGTGATATTTCGGAGCCCATGGAGGGCTACGGTGAAAAAGGAAATACACCCAGATCAAAACTGGAATCAAGCTTTCTGATAAACTTCATTGCGATGTGTGAATGCAACTCACAGAGTTACACGTTTCACTTCAGTGTTCAGATTGCTAACACAGTTTTCTGGAAATCTACAATGGGATAGTTCTTAGCACAATGAAGCTTACGGTGACAAAGAAAATATCCTGAGATGAAAACTAGAAAGAAGCTTTCTTAGGAAGTTCTTGGTGATATGTGAATTCATCTCACAGAGTTACATTGATGTTTCGTGGAGCAGTCCATTAACACTGTCTTCCGGGACCTGAGAAAGGCTTCTTCGGAACACAATGACGCCTACGCTGATCAAGAGAATATCATGAGTTCAAAAGGTGAAAGAAGCTTTCTGAGAAACTTCTTTGTGATCTGTGAGTTTATCTCACAGCGTTACAGCTTAGTCCTCAGGAAGCAGTTTGCTAACACTCTTTTCTTGGAATCTGCAAAGTGATATTGGGGAGACCATAGTGGCCCACGGTGAAAAAGGAAATATAATCAGACA
>NW_016823022.1:0-1760 GCF_001698545.2 Rhinopithecus bieti | reverse complement strand
TGGTGTCCTCTATTAATTACTTTTGCAGATTTGACATAGGTAGCTTAGGAATTTTAGATAAATAGAACAGATGATGAATTGTTGGAAATGCATAGGCCAATAAATGGCTATTCATGGGATCAAATAAAAGTCTTCCATTAGAAACTAAAAACCATCAATGGTTTTATGTATATGCAAATATGATTAAAACTCCAAAAAGATCAAACAGCAAATAAATGAAAATTAAAAGCAAAAACAAATAAACAGAAAACTGACTCCAATTATTTCTCCTACTCAGTTTATATGAGAGGCTACAATGTTACCCAGAGCCTAAAACAAACACCTAATGGACATGTTGTTTCTGGTATAGAGATTAATGTCTTTAAGTTTATCAATACCAATGTATATTTTGTGCAGTTGAGAAATTCACTCTAGGCAGATGACCAGTAAGTACATTAGTACCTGTATTGATAGGTCAAGGAGGCAGAGAAATTCTAGGCAGAAAAGGGCAGGTCCCCAGTGAAACCCTCACCCTCAAGCCAAAAAGCCTGAAACCATGGCCTAAAATGAGAACTTATATCCCTGTCTTCTTGCTTGCATGTTGTCTTTTCCTAAACTACCCATGGCCCACCCTATCCTCCATTATGTGCCTGTAAAGACCCAAGATTCAGTTGGAGAGGAGCAGAGACTACGGTTGGATGTCCGAGAGAAATGGCTTGAGTTCAGAGGGGCAGCTTGATGGTGTATCCTTGGAGAAGAATCTGGCTGTCTCCAGCCAGACTTCAGGGGAAAATTACCTACCTCCCCATCCCCTTTTGAGCACCTCTTCCCACTGAGAGCCAATTTAATCAGCAATAAAATACCCTGCGTATACCATCCTTCAATTTGTTCATTTAACCTCATTTTCCTGGACTCTAGACAAGAGCTTGGGAGCTACAAGTGGATACAAAAGGCTGTCACACTGGCCCCTTCCCCTCACTGGTGGAGGGCAGCTGCCCCACACAAAGAGGCAAAGTACTCACTGAGCTGTAAACACTTAAGCCATCCATGGATGGCACAGCTTAAAGAGCACTGGTAACATGCCCTCTAGGGCTTTGGGATCACAGGCATCCATATGTGGACAATGTCACGGGCCCCACATGGAGCTCGCTCCTGCTGACACCAAACCAGTTGGCCAATTCCAGTGCTCACACACTCCAGTTCTCATCTGAAGTTGAGAGTGGAAGGCTGAGTAAATGAGGTACCCATGTAGTGAGTCCTGTATGCTCTTTTCTACTGTTTGGAATAGTTTCAGAAGGAATCGTACCAGCTCCTCTTTGTACCTCTGGTAGAATTCAGCTGTGAATCCATCTGGTCCTGGGCTTTTTTCTTTTGGTTGGTAGGCTATTAATTACTGCCTCAATTTCAGAACTTGCTGCTGGTATATTCAGGGATTCGATTTCTTCCTGGTTTAGTCTTGGGAGGGTGTATGTGTCCAGGAATTTATCCATTTCTTCTAGATTTTCTAGTTTATTTGCATAGAGGTGTTTATAGTATTCCCTGATGGTAGTTTGTATTTCTGTGGGATCAGTGGTTATATCCCCTTTATTATTTTTTGTGTGTGTGTCTGTTTGATTCTTCTCTCCTTTCTTCTTTATTAGACTGGCTACTATCTATTTTGTTAATGTTTTCAAAAAACCAGCTCCTGGATTTATTGATTTTTTGAAAGGCTTTTTTTGTGTGTGTGCCTCTATCTCCTCCAGTTCTGCTCTGATCTTAGTTATTTTTTTGTCTTCTGCTAG
>NW_016823021.1:10335-13280 GCF_001698545.2 Rhinopithecus bieti | reverse complement strand
TGTTCCTATTCGGCCATCTTGCTCCGCCCCACAATAAATATTATATACATTATATACATATACTGTATATATACACACTATGACTATTACATACATATTATATTATATGTAACATTTACATTATATACAATACATGTATAGTTTAATGTAATTGATAATATTATATATATAATATAGAAAGAAAATAATGAGAAAGAAGACACTGAACTAGCTTTTTAATGCAAGATACTTGGGAAAAAATTTATCAGGTTTGGATAGCACAGTGGACTTGTCACACATAAGTGATACACACACACACACACACATACACACATATATATGTATCTTATGTCCAGTAAAGAATAGATTTCTTGAGATTAGTGTTTGTATCATACTTAAGTTTTTTATTTCTTCCTTTTCAGAAAGTAGGGCTTAATTACAGTGATTTTATCTTAAGCACCTTAATACATAATTTGAAAATCACAGGTATTTCATAAAATTTGTTGAACGAATGCATAATTTAACAGCCCTATTGTATTACTAATTGCAATATTTTCCTTTGTCCCCATAAACAAGCTTATCTTTATATGGAAATGGGGTAACTGACCTCTCCCAGCTTACTGAGGATTTTTTAGGTTTTGAAAATAGTGATTTTCAGGATTTGAGGATACTGAAATCTGGCATCCTGGGAGAGACTCTGGTTTGGACAGACCAGGAATGCTTAGTTACCCCGTTTGGAGAGATTATATTTTCACTTCTTTTTGCATTCTTTATTGTCAATTTTTGCTAGTCTTTTGCTTCCCATGTAATTCCAACCTTTAATCTTTACATTACTCCAATTTGTCCAAGCTTCAGAAATGAGCAGTATGTTTCTACAACAGAACAAAAAGCCACCACTAGTGGTCCACAGTCTCCATTATTTCCACAGAGTCTCCTTCAGAGAACTGTGTGCTAATTAATTCAAGGAACAAGGGGGGGAGAAGATAGACTACCCCAGTTCTCAGACTGATACAGTTACAATAAAGCAGTAAATTATATCCATAGTTATTGGGTACTCTGGGGTCTTCCATCTTTCTAATTTTTTATTTTAATATAATTTTTAATTTTTTTTTAAATAGACACAGGATTTCACTATATTGCCAAGGCTGATCTCAAATTCCTATAATCAAGTGATCCTCTGTCTCAGCCTTGTAAAGAGATAGGATTATAGGCAGGCGTCAACACACCACCCAGTCACCTATAATTTTAAACATATCATGTAACATCCTCTCTGAAAGTGCACATGCCTGCTGATAGACCCTGATAAAGATTCCTTTTTTGTTTTACTTTGAATTATGAGATATGTGTGCAGAATTGTGCGGGTTTGTTACATATGTATATACGTGCTGTGGTGATTTGCTGTGCCTATAAACCCATCATCTAGGTTTTAAGCCTCACATGCATTAGGTATTTGTCCTAATGCTCTCCCTCCTCTTGTCTCCACCCCCTGACAGGCCTCTATGTGTGATGGTCCTCTCCCTGTGTCTATGTGTTCTCATTGTTCAGTTCCCACTTATGAATGAGAACATGTAGTGTTTGGTTGTCTGTTTCTGTGTGAGTTTGTTTTACTTGAAAAAGCAATGGCTTCCAGCTTCCTCCATGTAAGAACATGAATGCATTCTTTTTAATGGCTGCATAGCACTCCATGGTGTATTCATGCCACATTTTCTTTATCCAGTCTATCATTGACAGGCATTTTGGTTGGTTCCAAGTCTTTGCTACTGTTAATAGTGCTGCAATAAATGTACATATGCATATGTCTTTATAGTAGCATAATTTATAATCTTTGGATATAGGCCCAATAATGGGATTGCTGGATCAAATGGTATTTCTGATTCTAGATGTTTGGGAATCACCACACTGTCTTCTATAATGGTTGAACTAATTTACACTCCCAACAACCGTGTAAAAGTTTCCCTATTTCTCCCCTCCCTCACCAGCATCTGCTGTTTCCTGATTTTTAATAATCACCATTCCAACTGGTGTGAGATGATATCTAATAGTGATTTTGATTTGCATTTCTCTAATGACCAGTGATAAGGACCTTTTTTTCATGTTTGTTGGTTGCATAAATGTCTTCTTTTGAGGTGTTTGTTTATGCCCTTCCCTCACTTTTGGATTGGGCTGTTTGTTTCTTGTAAATTTGTTTAAGTTCACTGTATGTTCTGGATGTTAGAACTTGGACAGATAAGCAGCTTGTAAAAACTTTCTCCCATTCTGTAGATTGCCTGTTCATGCTGATGATAGTTTCTTTCACTGTAAAGAAGCTCTTTAGTTTAATTAAATCACATTTTTCAATTTTGGCTTTTGTTGCCCTTGCTTTTGGTGTTTTAATCATAAAATATTTGCCCACACCTATGTCCTGAGTGGCATTCCCTAGGTTTTCTTCTAGGGTTTTTATGGTTTTAGGTCTTATGTTTAAATTTCTAATCCCTCTTGAGTTAATTTTTGTATAACATGTAAGGAAGGGGTCCAGTTTCAGTTTTCTGCATATGGCTAGCCAGTTTTCCACATATGGCTAGCCAGTTTTCCCAACACCATTTATTGAATAAGGAATCCTTTTTCCATTGCTTGTTTTTGTCAGATTTGTCAAAGATTAGATGTTTGTAGATGTGTGGTGTTATTTCTGAGGCCTCCGTTCTGTTCCATTGGTCTATGTATCTGTTTTGGTACCAGTACCATGCTGTTTTGGTTACTGTGGCCTTGTAGTGTTTGAAGTAAGTAGTGTGATGCCTCCAGCTTTCTTCCTCCTTGCTTAGAATTGTCTTGGCCATATGGTTTCTTTTTTGGTTTTATATGAAATTTAAAATATTTTTTTCTAATTCTGTGAAGAAAGTCAATGGTAGCTTAATAAAAATGGCACTGAATCTATAAATTACTTTGGGTAGTATGACCATTTTCATGATATTGATTCTTCCTATCCATGA
>NW_016823021.1:2533-9589 GCF_001698545.2 Rhinopithecus bieti | reverse complement strand
TTTTTTTTTTTTTTTTTTTTTTTTTTTTTTTCCAGTCAGTAGGCTATTAACTACTGCCTCAATTTCAGAACCTGTTATTGGTCTATTCAGGGATTCAGCTACTTCCTGGTATAGTCTTGGAAGGGTGTATATGTCCAGGAATTTATCATTTTCTTCTATATTTTCTAGTTCATTTTCATAGAGGTTTCTAGTATTCTCTGATGATAACTTGCATTTCTGTGGGATCAGTGGTGATATCCCCTTTATCATTTTTTAGTATGTCTCTCTTGTCTTCTTTATTAGTTTAGCTAGTGGTCTATTTTGTTAATCTTTTAAAAAACCAGCTCCTGGATTCATTGATTTTTTTAAAGTTACTTTTCATGTCTCTGTCTCCTTCAGTTCTGCTCTGATTTTGGTTATTTATTGTCTTCTGCTTAAGTATTGCTCCTCACAAGACAGCATTAGCTGCAGGGGTCTGCCCGCATACTGTGATCCAAATGATGGATGAATAAAATCTACACTGACGCACACACAGATACTGTGTTTGGCCAGTCCTGTTGAGTGTCCCACCATCTGCACACCAAGAAAGATTTGTCACTTGAGCAGCTCACACTCCCAGCTTTTATTTAGTATACAATTAACAACAGAAGCTCTGAGTCAACACACTTGTGGATAATTAACATGATTATGAGAGTAGGTCTATGAATTATTAAGGCTCAGGTACCATAGCCTAAAGTAAATAACATTAGGGGGAAATTTCCCTGGTCATCCTGTCCGCTGGCTCAAAGATTAGTTAATGGAGGTAGGGTAAACAGATTTAACTGGGGAAGCCTCTATTACCCATAGTATTTATGCTATGACCTAATGCTCTAAGGTAAAAACCAGCTGCCTTCAGCCTGTTCAATCATTACAAGCTATGTGACCTTTCAGCCTTCCAAAAGGTTTGTGACTATTCCTTATAATTTTCCTTAATATTTCTCTTTAATATTTCTGTCACCATCCTGAGTGAATCCCAACATTCTACTAGCTTTCAAATTTATTTGTTCTTGCTTCTCTTGTTCTTCTAATTGTGATGTTAAGGTGTCAGTGTTAGATCTTTCCAGGTTTCTGATGTGCACATTTAATGCTATAAATTTCCCTCTAAACACTGTGTTGTCTGTGTTCCAGAGATTCTGGTACATTGTCTCTTTGTTCTCGTTGGTTTCAAATAACTTATTTATTTCCACCTTAATTTTGTTATTTACCCAGTAGTCATTCAGGAGCAGGTTGTTCAGTTTCTACATAGTTGTACAGTTTTGAGTTAAAAATGGCCCCCCAAAATGTCCACATCCAAAACCTATAAGGGATGAATGTGTGACATTGCCTGGCAGGAAAGACTATGCAAATGTGATTAATAATCCTGAAATGTGGAGACAACCCTGGATTATCTGGTACTAAGGTACTCACAACAGATTTGTTGTTGTCGTTGTTGTTGTTTGAGACAGTGTCTCATTCTTTTGGCCATGCTGGGGTACAATTGTGCAACCATGGCTCATTGTATCTTCACACTCTCATACTCAAGCTATCCTCACCCTATAGCTTCCCAAATAGCTGGACTATTGATACCTGTCACTATGCCCTGCAATTTTTTTTTTTTGTTTTTTCAGAGATGGAATTTTGCTATGCTGCTGAGGCTTGCTTCCACTCTTAAAACAGACCCATGTCCTTCAAGGCTCCTCTGGGAAAACCAACACTGGTTCTTAACTGATGCAATAGCTTATCAGTCTAAGTCATCAAAAAAGGAAACCCACTGCTCTGTTGTCCCTAATGTGTCTGTTGCTGGGTAAACATTAAAATAATCATTTACAGTGGTGGATAAGCTTTTTGATGTGCTGCTGGACTTGATTTGTCAGTATTTTATTGAGGATTTTTTGCATCAATGTTCATCAGGAATATTGCCCTAACATTTTCTTTTTTTATTGTGTGTCTGCTAGGTTTTGGTGTCAGGATGATGCTGGCCTCATAAAATAAGTTAAAAAGGAGTCTCTGTTTTCTGTATTTTGGAATAATTTCAGAAAACATGTTACCAGCTCCTAAGTAAGTTAGGGAATTCCCACATTTACACTTAAAGAAGTAGAAATTTTTGTACAGACAGAGGCTACCTTGGGAGAACAAACTCAACATCCTGACATTCTGAATGTCTGACCCTCACAGGGCAAGTATATGGAATGTATACTTGCTTAAATAAAATCCCTGGTGCTACTTTATGTCCTTATTCTAGTTCTCTTATTTCCATTCTCACTGAGTTTAGCATTTAGTTTGCTCATTATGTTATTTATTTATTATTCATTTTCTGTATTTATTTTGTCTTTCTATACGATCTCAAATTCTTTGTAGAAAAGAGAAAGAGAATGGATGGATGGGTGGGTGGATGGATGGATGGATGGATGGGTGGGTGGATGGATGGATGGATGCATAGATGGATGAATTAATGGATGAGTAGTTAAATGACTAGATGAATACTTAACTTGATGTGTGGATGGGTGTATGAATGCATAGATGATTGGATAGAAGGATGGGATAGATGAGCTGGTGAAGCAATGAATGAAAGGATGAATATATAGACGGATATATGGAAGTAAACAGGTGGACACATATATGGATTGATGGATGAATTTATATAAATTTGGCATAGGTGAATTGATGAAGAGATGGACAAATAAATAGGTAGATGAGCGTAAGAATAAACAGATGCAAGGAAGAATGGGTGGATAAATGAATGTATAGAGAGTGGCTGGATGAATATAGACTACGTGAGTAGATGAATATTTTAATGAACTGATGGATGGAAGAGTGGGATGAGGTAATAGATGAAGAGATGACAAATAAATAGGTAAAAGGATTTACAGAAGGAGAAATGTAAATTAATATGTGGATGAATGAATGCATGGATAGATGAATGGATAGAAGGATGAGATGGAGGAATTGATGAAGAGATGGACAAATAAATAGGTAGACAGATTGATGGAGGAAACAAGTAGACGAATGTGTAGATGGATGGATGGATGGATGGATGGATGGATGGATGGAGAGTTGTTTGATGAATGTGGAGATGGATGAATGAATGGATGAAGAGACAAGCAGGTAGAGAAATGAAAACTTAGATAAGTGAATCTTTTGAATAACCACAGTATTCTACCACATGATCTTTTTTTTCCAGTCCTTCTTTTCTCCTATGTCACCATCAACATTGACATTGCTTTAGTTTGCTTCTTTATTCCTCAGCTCAAACTACTTCTTATCTGTCAGGTGTCTTTTCCCAGAGATATCCTTTTTATTCTTGTGCCCTTCTCTCTATCAGAATTTAGACACTCCCTTTTTTCTATGTCCAAATCATCTTGAATGAAACTGCACATCTCACACATTTTGTAATCTTTCAAACTCCTTTAACAAACAGTGGTTCCATTTGAGGCTCTTGTTTTGGTATTATCTCAGAATTCCAGATGCTAGATATAGTGTTCTGCATTCTGCAGTAATAGAAGCTAGAATTTATGGTGTTCCCACAATCCACCTAGTATTTTATATGTGCTTCAGGTATCTTGTATCTTTTAGTCCTCATTACAATCATAAGTAGTAGGTGCTATTGTGATTCTCATTTTACAGTTAAGAAGCCTGAGGTTCAGATGTGTTCAGTGACACAAAGCTGATAAGTGGTGGAACTGAATGAAACAAAGGTAGTTTGACTCTATAGCATGCTTCTTATGCTTTTTTAATGGGAATAATTTCTTCCCAAAGGGGATGAAAATTAATTCCTGGGAGGGGACAAAAATCATTTTATGTATGAAGCTCAGATATACATACACAGACAAGGAATATACCTGTTAAATTTGTATGGGGTGTAGGTTAAAAAAAATGTGTAAAATACTACTTAGTGGGCAATGACCCCAATCTGGAGTTTGAACTGCCCTACTGACTTGATTCAAACCCAAAGAATATATCAAAGATTGTAGGTTATCACTTCCATAATGAGTTACATAGGACAATGACTTCTATCTTTCTACTAGAGTTTCTTTTGTTGGATGTGGCTAAAATAAATAGTCATATAGAGAGGTCTACAAGACAAGAACCTGAAGCTGACCTCTTGCCAAAAGCCAGCAATGAAATGAGCCATTTATCTAATTATCTGCAGGGAACTGAATCCTGCCAACATACACATGATCTTGAAAGAAGATCCCACCCCAATCAAGACTTTCTGTGACACCACTTGTAGTCAGCACCTTGATTGCAGCCTCAGGACTCACCTAAGCTACCCCTGGAGTCCTGCCCGACAGAAATCATCAAATAAATATATGTTGCTTAAGCTAAGAATATTGCAGTTACATGTCACGCCATAGATTATGAATCCAAGGAGTTTAAAATACTTGTTTTAGACACATAAGAAAAACCCAAGGTAGCCAGTGTGGATCCTATGTGTTAGTTTGTTTTCACTTTACATGATATTAGCTAAATGAATTCCAGCCAGACTTAAAATTTATGTTTGAAGATGACTTGATTTAAAGGATAAGGAGATCACAGATTTTCCTGGTTGAGTGGCTAGAACTGTGTATTTCAAACTCCTTCCCAAGAACAGTTACAGGCTGTTTTGAGCTGATTTGTTTGTGGAGAGATATGTGGGAAACTTAAAGATAAATACATTCAATGATGATTAGCTAGCTGGCTGGCAAGGCTGATGTTTTATTTTTGTGTCCATCTGGACTCTGGTCAGCTCCTTGCCCAGAGGTTCATAGATGCAGAGACAGATGACACACAGGTAAAAATTTATGTCTCTACATTTGTGATCTCCTTATTGAAGGTGGGCCTGAATTTCCTAGTCCACTGACTCAGATGTTAATCTTCTTTGTCCACACCCTCACCAACACACCCACTACCAATACTTTGCATCATTCCATCTAGTAGTAGTAATTACTAGATGGAATAATTACTAGTAATGACTACTGAGTAAGGCACTCAGTACTAATCATCACATGAATGCATCACATGATCGCATCACATCCAGAATGTCTGTGTTCCCCCAAAATTCTTATGTTGAGCCCTAACCCCCAGGGAGATGGCGGTGAAAGGTGGAGCCTTAAAGACAAATGTGTCCACCAGCCATGGTGCTAGAAACAGGACTGTAAACTATTGTTCTGTTTTGTGTTGGTTTTGATTGGGAAGAGATGAGAAGAAATTATTGGAGCAACAGGCTATTTTAAAGTCATGAGTAAGTGAGCAAAGAATGTTACAACAGAGGACTGGTGAGAATTAAGCAAGCAGAGAGAGTACTGATAACAACAAGTTTTGTGTCTTCCTAGTCTGCCCAAGATGGGGACTTGTCTGTTCAAAAAATCCATCCTACTCTTTTTATTCTCTACTTTGAATCAGACCTTCTCCTTCTAACAGGGTAAACAGAATCTTATCAAGACACCTGGCTAATGTCAATAGCTTATCTGCATAGAAATGTGACTGTAAATCCATCCACCAGCAAAATGAATGCATACCAGGTGTCAGCAGCATTCCATGAAAAAAAAAAAAAAGAAGAAGAAATAAAAGGAATAGATAATGAAAAACAACTGCAAGTGATTGAAAATAATTTTCAAGCTCTGCTATAGCTATTTACATTAGGAGAAGAGCCTGGTAAACAGGCCCTCTGTCAACACACCTATGCATGCATGCAAAGAAAGTAAACTGAACTGATATTGGGAGAGGCAGCCACATGGTGATTTTTAAACTGTGGCAATATGTGCTTTTTCAACCATGCATTTATCATTTTCATAGATTAGGAAGCCCATTTTAAGAATGAAGCTCTTTTCCTTTATTACAGCTCCTTGAACTTGACACTTTTCTATAATGGCTTCTTTTTATTATTATTATTATACTTCAAGTTCTAGGGTACACATGCATAACATAGAGGTTTGTTACATAGGTATACAAGTGCCATTTTGATTTGTTGCACCCATCAACTCATAATGTACATTAGATATTTCTCCTAATTTTATCCCTCCCTCAATTTCCCACCCCACAACAGTCTCCAGTGTGTGATATTCCCCTCCCTATGTCCATGTGTTCTCAATGTTCATCTCCCACTTATGAGTGAGAACATGCAGTGTTTGGTTTTTCATCCTTGTGATAATTTGCTGAGGATGATGGTTTCCAGCTTCATCCATGTCCCTGCAAAAGACATGAATTCATCCTATTTTATGGTTGCATAGTATTCCGTGGTATATACATGCCTCATTTTCTTTATCTAGTCTATTATGGATGGACATTTGGGTTGGTTCCAAGTCTTTGCTATTGTGAATAGTGACCCAAAAACATACATGTGCATATGCCTTTATGGTAGAATGATTTATAATCCTTTGGGTATATACCCAGTAATGGGATTGCAGGGTCAAATGGTATTTCTAGTTCTAGACCCTTGAGGAATTGCCACACCATCTTCCACAATAGTTGAACTAATTTACATTCCTACCAACAAAGTAAAAATATTCCTATTTCTCCACACCCTCTCCAACATTTGTTGTTTCCTGACTTTTTAATGATTGTCATTGTAATTGATGTGAGATAGTATCTCCTTGTGGTTTTGATTTGCATTTCTCTAATGATCAGTGATGAGCATTTTTTTGATATGTCTGTAGGCTGCATAAATCTCTTATCTTGAGAAGTGTCTGTTCCTTTCTTTAAATAATTGATTCATTTTTAAAACATTTTTAGTCTTTTTTCCTACACGGTTTCTAATCCACTGTTAAAATTAAGGTTAATTCTAAGCTCTGTCTGGTGAAATAAAAAGAATGGTAGACATGTTTTTTTTTATGTGTGTGACCAATCATTTCAGTAAGAAATAGTCTAATGAACTAAAAGAGAGACATTGGAATGCAGCTATACAGAGAACTCACTCAGTACATTTAGTGATATTCACATTAGCTATCTGCATCAGAAAGGTGTATACAGCACACCCGTCCAGATAAGTGAGTGATTACAGATGAACACACCCACAGAACCACTACTAACATCAAAAATTAAGCACTGCATGCATCTCCAAGCACCCACATCCTTTCTCAC
>NW_016823021.1:0-1448 GCF_001698545.2 Rhinopithecus bieti | reverse complement strand
TTAATAATAGTGCTTTTTATGCCAAATTTAAGATGCCTTTGAAAATTCTCACTTTCTTCCTGTCTCTCTAATGTTGTTAATCTTCTTGCTTGCATGTTTCTCTTTGTTGTCCATAGATTGGGTAGTTTGAAGCAACAACATGTTTCTAGAAGCAGAAATGTGATCAGATAGTATTTTGATTAAACTATAAGTATTCCTCAATTATTTCTTTTTATCTTTTATTTGTTAATGTATATATTTATTTATTTATTTATATTAGATATTGACAAACTACTGTTGCAAATATGTATGAGGTAAAAAGTGATGCTGTGATGATATATACAGATAAATACTTCAGTGAAGCTAATTAACATCATGTTCATTACCTCAGTTTTTCTTATTAACCCCTCCTGTCTAATAGAACCATTGTACCCTTAGACCAGGATTTCTCCATGTACCCTTCTCCTTTTCTTTACTTCTTTTTAAATGAATTTTATTCTCCTGTTACATGTAGTGAAACCAACTGAACTTAATTTCTTTTACATTGTTGCTGTTTTATGAGATGGGATCTTGCTTTGTTGCCCAGGCTGGACTGCAGTGGTGCAATCTTAGCTCACTGCAGCCTTGACTTTCTGTACTCAATTGATACCCCCACCTCAGCCTCTCAACTAGCTAGCATTACAGGTGTGTGCCATCACATCCACCTAATTTTGGTATTCTTTTTGTGAAAGCGAGTTTTCACTACATTGTCCAGGCTAGTCTGGAAATCTTAGCATCAAATGGTCCTCCCTCTTCAGCCTCTCAAAATGCTGGAATTACAGCTGTGAGCCACTGCACCTGGCTTAATTAATTCCCTTATCTTAAGGCTTTCCCCTTTAATAAAATACACTGATGCTTTTCATACAGAACTATTATCAGTCACTTATAACTTAGTATAATTAAGTTATAAAATTCATCTCATTTTTATGATGTTAGGAGTATAAACACTGTGGAAGAAAAATTTACTGTGTGCCTATTAAGGAAATGAAAGAGGACCAAAAGTCAAGTTACAGAAGGTAAAAGAAAATTTCAGCCTACTTCAAAAATGAGCAAATTGCCAAATCTTAAAATATACTGCCAGTGAAATGAAATTAAAATCATTAATTCTATAGCAGTTCTAATAATATAAGAACTATTAGTATAATGAAGACAGCAACAATTCAGTAAACACTCTTCATTGTTAAATACTGACAGGTGAGAATTCACTGCTTTCAGAACTCATCTGACTATAGTTCATAACTTTGCTTCCACAGATAAACAAAAACCTCATACAGCTTTTCACACTAGCCTGAATTGTCCTATATAAAATAAGAATGGATTATAAAGTGATGTATATAGTAGTAATTGATTTGTTTTCATCTGTAAGTCTATACCAAATTATGATTCTTATGAAAAATAAATTATGATTCTTTGTAAACTTCCTGATAATA
>NW_016823020.1:0-1462 GCF_001698545.2 Rhinopithecus bieti | reverse complement strand
GGAAATGCTCCTTAGAATATCCTGAAAAAGAAGTAACCTCAGAAAGAAACCAGAAGGAACCTTTCCGTGAAACTGCTCTGTGTCAGGTGAATTCTGCTCACACAGTTAAGCTTCTCTTTTCATTGAGCTGTATCATAACACTGTTTTGGTTTAGTCTGTGAAGGGATATTCAGAAGCACTTTGAGGCTTATGGTGAGAAAGGAAACATCTTCAAATAGAAACTGGAGAGAAGCTTTCTGAGGAGCTGCTTTGTGACGTGTGCATTCCACTCACAGAAATATAGCATTCTTTTCCTAGTGGATACTGCAATCCCTTTTGGAGAAAAAGCTACCAAGAGATATTCGGGAGTATAGAGACGACTATGGTGAAAAGGAAATATCCTCAGACTAAAGCTGGAAAGAAGATTTCTGTGAAACTGCTTTGTGTTAGATATATTTATTCAACTCGCATAGTTAATCTTTAATTATATTACGCAGTTTGGAAACTGTCATGGACGGATCCACGAAGGGACCTTCGGGAACAAATTCTGGACAAGGATGAAAAGGAAATATCTTCATAAAAACTGGAAAGAAGGTTTCTGTGAATCTGATTTTTGCTATGTTTACTCATCTCACATAGATGAAGGTTTCTTTACATTACGCAGCTTGGAAGCTCCCTCGTGGATGAATCCACGAAGGGATATTTGGGATCACATTCAGGCCTATGGTGAATTAGGAAATATAATCAGATAAAAACTGGAGAGAAGCTTTCTGAGAAACTGCTTGGTGATGTGTGCATTCCACTCAGGGATTTAGAACTTTCTTCTCATAAGGCACAGTTTGAACACTATTCCTGTAAAACCAAAAGAATGATATTCGGAACACATTGAAGACTACGGCAAAAACTGAAATGTCATGCAATAGAAAACAGAAAGAAGTACTCGAAGAAACTGCTCTCTGACATGTCTTTTCTTTTGAAAGGGTTAAAGCTTACTCTACCTTTCCCAGTTTGAAAGTCGGTCTTTGAGGTTTCTGCGAAGGGATAGTAAGTGGCGACTGGAGGCCTGTGTGAGGCAAGGAAATTTCTTCCACCGAAAGTCAGAGAGAAGTTTCCATGCAACTCTTTTGTGATATTTGTATTCATCTCATAGAGTTAAATCATTCTTTGGATTGAGCACTTTGAAATCACTGTTTCTGTGGAATCTGAGAAAGTAGATTCTGAAACGCTCTTTAGAATATTCTAAAAAAGAAATAACCTCAGAGAGAAACCAGAAGGAATCTTTCTGTGAACCTGCTCTGCATCACGTGAATTCCACTCACACAGTTAAGCTTCTTTTTTCATTGAGCTGTATCATAACACTGTTTTGTTTAGTCTGCGAGAGGATACTCTGGAGGGCTTTGAGGTTTACTGTGTTAAAGGAAACGTCTTCATATAGAAACTGGAGAGGTTTCTGAGGAGCTGCTTTGTGACATGTGCATTCCAC
>NW_016823019.1:0-744 GCF_001698545.2 Rhinopithecus bieti | reverse complement strand
ATGTACCCTAGAACTTAAAGTATAATAAAATAAAAAATAAAAAAATAAAAAACAAACAAACAAAAAAGAATGTTTTAATTTTAATGGGGTATCTTCTTTAATTTGCATTTGTTAATGTATCCATTTGATCTCATGCTTTCTCTCATATACTAAGTGGCATATGAGTTTCTTTTATCATTCCTGTTATTATTTTTCCATCCTTTATTTTTGCTGGACTGAGTGTGAGTGATGTGGTGGTCTCTTTGTGTCAGATTGCCATATGCAAAGTCATTTACATTTACATCTGTTGTAGACCTAACGTCAATAAAGACGTAGATGTTTTCTTTTAAAATATTATTAGGGCTTAGGTCAATGTTAGGAGTAAATTATCATGTATTCTTTAACTAATGGGGTTATTGGAATATGCCAGAATCCACTAACACCTAAAGAAGGATAGCACACTAATGTACTGATAATTAAGACTCAGAGTCAAATTTCTGAGTAATTTTCCATTTCTGTCAGTATTCATTAGAATTAAATTTTAATATGTGCACAAGCCTTAATCTAATTAGAACATCCAGAAAAAAAATGCTTCTCTGATCAGTCATGGGAAGAAAAACATTGGCATCATTACCCAAAAGACAGCAAACTGTATGAAATCTAAGAGATTGTTTACACTAAACTTATTTTCCCATTTTCTGGCACTGCATAATTCAAGCCCACTCTGTGTTTAATGGGATATTTTCATCTTTAACGTGAAAAGGA
>NW_016823018.1:21480-50641 GCF_001698545.2 Rhinopithecus bieti | reverse complement strand
GCTGATCTGAGCATAATTTGATTTTAGTCTTAGGTCAGAGGAAAATGGGTAATTGGGGCAAATTGGTATTGATCCAGGGACTTTGTTATATGACTTAGATTCTGAACTCAGGTGAACTTGACTTTGCCCACAGATTCCCCGTCTCTTCTAGATCTCTCCTATCACTTGTGTTGTCTCCCCCATTACTAATGGCTCTGGGCACTCAGGAGCCCAGTCTGGGATCCCTTAGTCATTATGTACTTCTTGATAAATCCATTTACGCTTTTCCCCTTAAATATCTCACTGAAGATCGCAGTTTTCAGCAGTCTTGCAATCCTTTGCAACTCTGAAAGAAAGGATCCTTACTCAATAATTATTTGTGCATTGGTGGGAACTGAATGCCAGTGGTGTAGTCTTTGTGACTGACATCAAGGATTTAGCCAGAGATGAGTTGGCTAATTGACAGCATTTTTGTTGTTATTGTTTAAAAACTGTGCATAAAGATTGAATCAAGATAATTAAGAATCATGTGTTAAAAAGTCACAGAAGTGCATTGAGCCCCAAGGGGGCAGAGTGGGAGGGAGACATAGTACAGGTCCTCTTTGTCTGTATATTAATGCCAAAGAAGCTCTTGGTGGTCAGCGGAGTGTTAGTGTTCTTGTCAATGCTGTCATTATTAGGGGCTAACGGCGGGACAACTCCCACCTTTAGGACAGCCTGTGTCTGGGATAACTCTATGACACTCTGGCATCCAGAGAATCAGGAGCCAACAAGGAGTTAGGACTGCAGTGAGCAGAGATGGCTGGGTGCGGAACAGAGACTATGGGAAGGATAAACTCCTGGGGATCAAGGATTAAGGATGAAGGGCACAGGACTAGAGTAAATGTCCTGAAACCACCACTGAAGATAATAAGCGACAAGTGCAATATGATTCTTTTTAGTTTTCTATGGCTGCTGTAATAAATTATTACAAACTTAGGAGCTTAAAACAACCTAACTTCATAATCTTATAGTTCTAGGATCAGAAGTCTAAAATGCATCTCACTAGGCTCACATCAAGTTGTTGGCAGGGCTGCATTTCTTTCTGGAGGCTCTAGAAGAGAACTGATTTTCTGTTTTTTTCTGTCTTCTAGAGGCTGCCCACATCTTTCAGCATGGCTCTTTCACCAAGTTTTTCTCGTAATGCCATCTTTCTGGTTGTACCCCTTCCGAATCCCTCTTCTATGTTTTTTTTTTTCCTATATTTTTGCTATCTTTTATATTAAGATATCCTTAATTTTATCTCCTAACCCTTTTACTGAATCTATCTTGGCTATTGTATTTCAAATTTTAAATTTTCTTTTTCATAGCACTCTTGTCCTCTGGATATAAACCTTTTCTTATCAATTTGAGATTGCTCCTGGTAGTATTATTTTGCTTTTCAATCTTTATTTCTTGGACTGCCTCTGTTTCCTCCATGTTCTGAATACTTAACTTCAGGCTTCTTGGACATCCCCTTTTACCTGGTATCCAGAACGTGGATAGGTGGTTGGGAGCTAAACCCCGTGTAAAGATGGAGGCATTCTCTTTAGAGAAATGGAGGAGCCCCAAAAACTATGTCTACATGTTGTCAATGAATGGATCCTCAATAAAAGAGCCAAGCCCTTTGTTATCCTTCATGATGAAACTCACTTGTTAGGTTTCTGAGCTCTAATACCACCTATGTTTTCTGAGCCCTAAGAAACTGATTAAAAGTTCAGGGTTCAGGAATGTTACAAGTATGCAAACTCTTACAGAAATTCTGCATTTACCTCCTACCCCTCATAAAATTATATGTTCTCAAGGTCTGTCAAATGCTTATTCAATTTCTCCCTAGAATTGTCATCCTGGAGGGTGGGATAGAAGCATTGTCTATTCTAGTAGCCATCAACCAAAAGAATATCTGGAATACAGATTTGAAAGACATAGTGTTTGATCCTGAGAAGGCTAAAGTGCAGTGATACTGATACACATTTAAGCAGATGTTGTACATGCTATGATTCAAATGTTTGCATCACCCCAAAATTCACATGTTGAAACCCTAGCCCCAAGGTGATATTATTAGGAGGTGGTGGCCTTGAAGAGATGATTAGATCACATGGGAGAAACCTCATGAATGAGATTAGTGTTTTTATAAAAGAGACTTCCCTTTCCCCTTCCACAATGAGAAGACATATTTAAAAGGCTCCGTCTATGAAAAAGCAAACTGTCACTGGACATGGAATCTGCCAATGTCTTGATCTTGGACTCCCCAGCCTTTAGAACTATAACAAATAAATTTCTGTTGTTTATAAGATACATAGTTTATAGCATTTTATTACAGGGACCCAAACAGACTAAGACAGTACATGTTGTTTAGATAGGAGTATAATGAGGGTTTAGTAAGAATACAGTAAGGTGAAAACAAAATGCAATCAATTGTGGAACAGAAGGGAGAAATGTTGCCTTTGGTTGGAGAGAGTGTTGGAAGGCTTTATAGCAGGGGTAACCTTTGAACTAGGAATTTCTGAAATAAATGTGTACAGAGTAGAATTTCCAGGCCGCAGAATGCATTAAGAAAAGCATCAAGAAGTTGTAAAATAGCTTGTTCTTGGCAAATGATATAAAGTTATAGGTGAGGGAATGTGGGTCGTGAGAGGGAGTTTCGTTCTCAGAATCAAAATCAGTAGCAGCTATGTGTACTCATCTCACAATGTTGCTTCAGAAAAATACAATTGTAAACTTATTCCTTGAAATATTGCAGGCTGCTCATTCTTCCTGGCTTTCTCACTGTGACTGTCTCTCCATCTATCACTTCCTCTTTCCTTAGCTACTGTGCTTGCCATGTCTTATATCACTNAAAAAAAAAAAAAAAAAGGAGTAATTCAACATACATGATGGGATTTGAAGATTTTAATTCATGTCAGAATTCTTTCTGGATTCCAGCTTTGGCTGCAAATTTCATAAGAAATCATTAAAGTATAGGTATTTTTAGTTAATGGATCTCGATGGACAAGACGTATTATGGTCTTTAACCCCTGTGCTCCAGAAACTTAGATCCCTGGTGTTCCAGGCCAGTGTTCTTTTTTATCCTGTTTTATCCCTGCTTAGGTCTGCAAAATCAAGAATAAACGGGGTTTCTCTCTTCAGTGGAAACAGGGTCACAAGCCACCAGGTGGCGGTGGTCGTTAAAAGTGGATACAAGTTACAGGACAAGAATATTCTGTACTCCTTCCTCTTTTCATTCTGTCTATACTGGAAAAGTTTTTCATGTTCTAAAATTTCATTGAGTGTCTCCAGCTGGATCCTACTTTTCTATGGGCAAGGCCATTCTTTCAGTTTCTCAAGTTCATGTATTTTTTACCTTTCTAATTACTTATGTTTTAATCCAATTACTCTATTGTTTTTCATCACATGAATTTTCTCAAATACTTGCAATGGCTTCTCAGCAACTACTTTGTTCTTGGGAAGTTGCTGTGAAGTTGTTAACAATTACTTTGTAGTTAAGTAGTTTTCAAGCTCTTCAGGCTAATAACCAAAACTCATACAACCTAGACCAATCCACCTTTACATAAAATAAGCATAGAGTCACACAGTGTTGTACATTGAAAGTACTTAATAAATTCATAGAAATTATAAATGTACAAATTAGTAAAATAATCACTACACATAAAAATATATGAATAATATTCAAATCTATCAAAATATGTATTTAAAATACCAATCATTGAAACGGCATATAATTGATATTTGTATATAATTATAAATATACACATGTATACAAATGAAAATATAAGGGTTTTGGCCCTTACATTTTTTGTCACAAGTAAGTCATTTAAAGCTGTCAACTGAAAAGTGAAATAACAGGCACTAAAACTTAGAAAAATAATGTTTAGGTTTATTTTGAGCCATGTTTGAGGTCTGAAGCCTGGAAACACAGATTCAGTGTAGACTGAGAATGAGTCTCCAAAGTAGGTTCCATGAGGCACAGTATATAATTTCCTAATAGAAGGATGCAGGTGGTACAGAAGGTGGTAGAAGTAGGGCCAAGAAGCAGCAGTTACATTCCTGTGATTCTGACTGGTGCTCAGTGACACTGAGGGAAGAGGGAGACCCTCTCATATTGTTTTATACTCAGAAAAGGAAAGAGAAGTGAAACTAAAGGCAGGTAGCCCGGTGCCTAGGAACCAGGCCCCAAATCAAGGAACCAGACCTGAAACCAGGCCTGGGCCTGCCTGATCTAAGCCTGGTAATTAAAATTTGACCCCTGACCTAGCAACTGATGTTATCTATAGATTCCAGACATTGTATGGAAGGACATTGTGAAACCTCCCATTCTGTTCTGTTTCACTCTGACCACCGGTGCTTACAGTCCCTGTCACGTACCCCCTGGCTTGCTCAATCGATCACGACCCTCTCACGTGGACCCCCTTAGAGTTGTGAGCCCTTAAAAGGGACAGAAGTTGAGTGCCTGACAAGCTTGGATTTTCAGATGCTAGCCTGCTGATGCTCCCAGCTGATTAAAGCCACTCCCTTCACTATCTCGGTGTCTGAGAGGTTGTGTCCGTGGCTCGTCCTGCTACAACACTATCCATAGAAGATATATATATATGAGGTGTACATGCAGTTGAGCAGGTAGGAACTAAGGTTAGTCATCTGAGGATCTGGTACAGGGTGACTGATTCCATTTTGTCTTTGTTCTACCTCCGATAAACATGTTTATAAACTGTACCTGTCAGTGAAATACTTAACAAACTCCAGTTACACAGGTAAGAGGTCAAATTTACTTTATAGGCCTAGGATTTATTACCCATGTGCCTGACTGCAACCATCGCGAGCCACTGTCAAAATTTTCTTTTCTTTTTTTTTTTCCTGACAAAGCCTATAGGCCCTTGAGGTTTAAAGTTTACACGTTATAAAATTTCAGCAAGGTACAGTGGTTCACACCTGTAATCCCATAGCTTTGGGAGGCTGAGATGGAAGGATGGTGGGAGGCGAGGAGTTCAAGACTAGCCTAGGCAACATTGAAAGATCCCATGTCTAAGAAAATAAAACAAAACAAAATAAAACTTCAGTGTCATATCAGAATTTAACCACAGAGCTGTGGTATAAGTCAATGCATCCTCCTGTGAAAAGAGCTAGCTGTTTTTACATAGAATAGACTAGCTTAATTCATTCACATCCAGGAAACAAGCTCACCAACTGATTTAAGATTTTATGCTGACTGTAATAGTTATAATAGTTTCATCTTGTATGTATCGAATAATTTAGAAAGGCATAAGGTGATACTTATTAGATCATTCGAGCCTCACAGGTGTCATATGAGGTTGACAGAAGAGTATTATTCATGTTCTATTTTACAGAGAGAAGAATTTAAGTTCAGCAGAAGTAAGGTATTTGTCCAAGATGACATGGCTAAATGGCAGAAATCAGACCCAGTCTCCAGGACCCAGGTAACAAAGAGAAGCAGGACCAGCTCTGGCTGCTGAGGAGATAGCAGGCAGCTGCTTGGACTCTTTACTACTAGATCTTCCATGGGAACCTGGAGGACTTGGGTCTGGAAGGCTCTGTGTTGGTATCCAGAGAAAGTCTAGAAAAATTCAAGAAAGATAAAAGAACTTCTTTCCTGTCATCCATGTGTAGTTTCCAGACTTCTTTTTTTTTTTTTGGTGTAGCAGAAATTCTTTTTCATAAGAAAACTAGGTTGATCTGCTCTGGTTGAAGGAGAACCCAGGGAGCTGCTGGCTTGGGTTAACTCTACCCTCTCCACATGGCTCCTGAGAGACCTGCAGAATGGAAAGGTCCCAAGAAATACGGTCAGAAAAAAATTGTTTAAAAACACTTGTGGTATTCAGGACCCCCCTTTATAAGCAATAGAAACAGACGTTAGCCCACCTAGGCAGAGAAGGCGTTTATTTGAATCCTCTGAATGATTTTGTTTCACTCTCAGCATCACGGGGTGACCTGGAGAAGTGGACCTGGTAGCTGCTTGCCGAACAGAAGTCTGAAACAGCACCTGGAATAGGTGTGGTGAGGAGATCTCTGCTTCATGTCTTGTTCTCTATTGGGCTTTGGTGCTTTGAGCCCATTCATATCTCTCCCCTGAGTTACTGAGTAATAGAAGACATGGTAAGCACAGTAGCTAAGAAAAGAGGAAGTAATTGGTAGGCAGAGTCACTATGAGAAAGATAGGAAAAATGAGCAGCCTGAAATATTTCAAGGAATAACTTTAAAAAATTGTATTTTTCTGAAGCAACATAGTGACATAGATACCCAGTGGCTATTGACTTTGATTCTGAGAATGAACGTTTCCTCTCACAGTCAACATTCCATCATCTATAACTTCTTATTATTTCCCAAGAGCAACAGGCCTTTTTTTTTTTTTTTTTTTTTTTTTTTTTTTTTTTTGACAGAGTCTTGCTCTGTTGCCAGGGCTGGAGTGCAGTGGAGCGATCTCGGCTTGCTGCAACCTCCACCTCCTGGGTTCAAGCGATTCTCCTGCCTCCACCTCACAAGTAGCTGGGATTACAGGTGCATGCCACCACACCCGGCTAATTTTTGTATTTTCAGTAGAGATGCAGTTTCACCATATTGGCCAGGCTGGTCTTCAACTCCTGACCACAAGTGATCCACCTGCCTCGGCCCTCCCAAACTGTTGAGATTACAGGCATGAGCCACTGCACCCGGCCTAAAATTTCTTGATGTCTTTATTTTTTAAATGTTTTTAAAATTTCAATAGCTTTTGGGATACAAGAGGGCTTTGGTTACATGGATGAATTGTATAGTGGTGAAGTCTGAGATTGTAGTGCGCCTGTGGCCTGAGTAGTGTACACTGTACGCAGTATGTAGTTTTTTAATCTCTCGCCCCCCCAACCCTCCTACTTCTGAGTCTCCAATGTCCATGATACTACTGCATGCCTTTGTGTACCTACAGCTCAGCTCCCACTTATAAGTGAGAACATGTAGTATTTGGTTTTCCATTCCTGAGTTACTTCACTTAGGATAATGACTTCCAGCTCCATCCAAGTTGCTGCAAGATATTACTTTGTTCTTTTTTATGGCTGAGTAGTATTCCACAGTGTATATATACCACATTTTCTTTATCCAATCATTGGGAGATAAGCACCTAGGTTGGTTCCATAACTTTGCAATTGTGAATTGTGCTTAAAAAATGTATGTGTGCAGGTGTCTTTTTGCTATAATGACTTCTTTTCCTTTGAGTAGATGCCCGGTAGTGGGATTGCTGGATCACATGGTATGCCTACTTTTAGTTCCTTAAGAAATCTCCGCACTGTTTTCCATAGAGGTTGTGCTAAATTACATTCCCACCAGCAGTGCATTAGCATTCTTTTTTCACCACATCCACACTAATGTCTGTGCAGGAGTAAGATGGTATCTCTTGATGCCTTTCTTAATGCCTCCTGCTGCTTGGAAATTCGACCCTGCCACCTACACGTTTCTTTCAGAAACTCTTAGCTCAGAGGTTACTCATGGTGAAAACCATAATTCATACCTCAAGTCAAACTTTCACATCCTAGTCCCGCGACCATTGGCAATTCACTGTTCTGGGCCATGGTCTCTTCATCTGGAAAATGCAGGCAATGCAGGTTGATGGAGTATTAAAGAAGTTAATTGAAGATAACTATAAACTATAACAGTTTACGAATATAAGGTATGATTATTATAATATCCTCCTCTTCTTCCCTCTGTTTAGACTCACAGGGTTCTTGCAGAAAATAAAAAAAAAATAAAAATAAAAGAGTGAAAGCATGCCCCTCTCCCACACACACACACTTTCCCTGTGATCCTTTTTCATCAGCACATTCTCCTGACTTTCGGAACATTCCTTCTCAGGTGTGAATTCTTTAATCACCATGATTAATCTGAGGCCTTGGTTCTCAAAGTTGGTGTTTTTCTGTTTGTTTTGTTTGTTTGTTTGTTTTTGGTGTGTGTGCAAAGGAAGAGAAGTCAGGAAATCCTTGAAAAATTTAAGGAAGTGAGAAACTGAGGAGAGGTGGGAAGAAGGAATTAGGGAGGTGGAGGGGACAGGTTAAACGTCAAGCCTACTGATGAGCCTGTCTAACCCAAAGCAAAACTGACACACTTCTTCAAAGTTTCCAAGTTGACAATGTTAATTTGTTTATTTTTTAAAATTTACATACAGTAAAATCCATTCTTTTTGGTGTACAGTTCTAGGAGTTTTGACAAATGCCACTGAGACGAGAAGTCTCCCGATTGAAGGTCTTTTCTCGATCCAAGGGTTCGTGGTCTCACCGGCTTCAAGGAATGAGCCGACTGCAGCAGCGAATGTTACAGCTCCATGAGAGAAACGCGCGGAGCCAAAGAGTATGCAGGGTGGCAGGATTTATCAAAGTGAAAACGAAGGTAAAACGAAAGCGAAAGCAAAGTTTCCATGTGTGCCCTGGAAGGCTAGCCCTTTCTGGGTTGGGTGTCTTATGTTTATATCCCCTCAGGACCCCTCCTTTTTTCATTTTTCTGTCCTATAGAATTAGCTTATTTTCTATCCACTTGTGGATTGGTGGGCCTGATTGGTTAAAAACATCAGGCTGCAGCCCAGAGCTTAAACTACCTATATGATTGGTTGAAGTTTCAATTCCCTAGCTTGCAGCTGTGACTCATTTTGGCTCAGGAGAAAGTCTTCAATTGGTTGAAGTTTCAATCCCTTAGCTGGCAGCAATGACTCATTTTGGCTTAGAGGAAAGTCCCCTTAGGCAGGTCCCTATTGACCCAGGAAGTCCAGCCAACTTAGCCAATTAGTCCCTCGATCACCATCATGTTCAGAATGCAGAATGGTGCCATCTCTCCATACAGACTCCCTCTTGCTGTTCTTTTGTAGCTCACCCTCCCACAGCCTTTAACCCCGGAAAGCCACTGATCTGCTCTGGTTCTCTCTCGGAATTTAAAAATTGGAAACGAAAATGTTTTATCTGAGCAGCAGATGTGATTTGCCTCTTACCTCAGTATTGCCTGTGGTCTGGATTTTTGTTGTACTGTACTTGTAGTAATAAAATTTAGAGAAGAGCTATTGTCTTCAGAGCATTCCTATCATTATTTTGGCAAATGCTGTCCTGTCTGGGTGCTAAAGGAAGGTCCTGAGGGCAGGGAGGATATATTGTGTTTGCAAAAATGAACAAGATCTCATAGAAAGGTCATTTTCAGCACAGAATTGCAACCCTGGTCTAAAATTAAAATTGCTTCTCCATGAGAAACAACCTTTATTAAAGTAAGAACGAATTCTTTCAGGAGAATCCCAGGTTTGATAGAATTTTTAATTAAATTTCTCAAAAGCTGGAGCTCATTTATTCTTCCTTCTGTCTGCCACCTAGCAGCAAGGTGCAACACCCTGTATTCATGGAGATCTTGCTTTGAATTCTAATTCCAAGTTGAATTTTCATACATGATTTTGGCTCATTTGAAATTTACTGAAATTATTTTCTTGAATATCATTAATATCTACTTTCGGCTCACATTTTCACTATGGAAGTCTCCCTGGATATGGCTGTTAAGAAGTTTGAGCTGTATCGCCTTTCAATACCGGATTGCAGTTAGTATCTTAAAACACATTAAACGAAATGAATTCCCCAAAAAATTAAATTCCAATATGCATTAATTTCCTATCCTGACTAGAGATAAAATGGTGATAAAATGAAACTTAGAAAATGATTCTAGCAGCAATATTATGAAAAACATGAGCTTTTCACTGTTTATCTGACTAGTAAAAGACCAAATATGTACTGTGAAAAGTTTTAATCAACTTTGACATTTTGTTCCTGGTCCAAACTCAGGGTAGGGCAGCTATTTCTTGCGGGCCAATAACAAGATGCAGATGAATTGGGGAGAAAATAAAAAGAGTTTTTATTTCCGTAACCAGTTACAGGGAGAAGGCCTGGATCACCAGATCGACTCAAAATGACAAAGTTTTCCAAAGCTTATATACCTTCTAAGCTGTATGTCTACATGTAAGTGTGCATTCATCTAATGATGTAAGTGATTACCTTCTTTTAATCTGTACCTAAGGCCTGAGTCCTGAAGACCTTTCTCTGGAGTCTCGGTAAATTTACTTTATGTAAATGGGTCCAGGTACTGCTGTGATTACCCTTATCTTGTCTCCTGCTAAATCATGTAGGTTCCTGGAGTTCCCACAGACCTCCAATAAACTTGTTTGTGGAGGCCTGGGGAGTTGCTTCAGACCCACAATAAAACTTGTTTAATCCTAAATAGGTTCTGTTAAGAGTTCCTTTGTTATTTTGTCACATTTTAAGGCCCAGGAAAGGCAAAACTGGTGGTGGGTGTTTGTTACATTCCAGCAGTTATGTAAGGGTACCGGCTTTGAATATTTAACTTAACCACTCAGCCAGTACTGAAACAGTTGCTATGGAGACCTGCGTTAATGAGACCTGGCCTGCCAACATTTCAACTAATTTCATTAGGCACCATAACTAGAAACACAGTATAAAACAGAGCATACATTTGTGAGAGACAAAAATCACTGTACTTTAAACAATTGTCTTTTCTTCCTTTTTTTTTTTTTTTAGTAGTATGGAGTTTTGGAGACAAGATAATCCACAAATCAATTCAGAATTATCGAAAAGCAAATTTTCAAAAATTATTGAGTTAATCTCCATAAACTTTCACCATCTCTGACCCAATCTGCATTTCACTACTGCTAGAACTGCACCAGTGGAAGTATTAATTTGGAGTAGTAGAGCAGAAAGGCTTTAAATACACTTTTGGGAACATTACGCCTCTGTTTTTAACCATAAATTTGTGTTTATTAACCGCAAATTTCACTCAATGGCACAAAATGTGTGCCAAATTGATAACTCTGAAATGTATTTTGCCAGAGATGATCTTTGAGCTACTTGAAGAGACTGACACCCCATGCATCCTGGTAGAAGAGCTACTTCTTCTATAGACATTGACTACGTTTAAAAACAACTGCTTTGGGAGGCCAGTGCAGCAGAATTGCTTGAGGCCAGGAGTTCAAGACCAGACTGGGCAATACAGTGAGACTTCCCAACTCTACAAAAAAAAAACATAACCAGCCATGGTGGCTTGTGCCTGTAGTCCTAGCTACTTAGGAGGCTTAGGCAGGCGGATTGCTTGAGCCCAGGAGTTCAAGGCTGCAGTGTGATGACGGTGCCACTGTACTCCAGCCTGGAGACCCTGTCTCTAAAGACAACAACAATAACAACAACAGCTCTTAGAGTCTTATGTAGGAAATAATAAAATAAACATTGAATACATATGCCTTTTGTTTTTAGCCATATTGATAAACAGACTTTAATTATTTTCTACTGCCTGAGAACATAGGGGTAATTACTTTGATCCCCTTATGTTTTCCAAATTGTTAGTGCATCACAATCGTATAATCTATGCTTAGAAATGCAAAGTAGCTTTGAATTTGTATTAGGGAAGGAGGAGCACCAAAGAGTCAGAGAATGAGACACACCGAGTGCCAAATGTCTTACAAATGGCATCCATAATTCCAGCCTGAAATATGAGCCATGTCTCTGATTAACAGGTGTAAACTCAAGTAATCTTAGAATTTTAGAACTGGAAGTGAATGATGGCATCTAGTTCCCTACAATTGAAGAAATTCAAGGCAACTGAATTAAGTGCTTGCTCAAAGTCACACAAGGAGTTAGTAAGCAGAGTAACATGGAGAAACAGGAGTGAGAGTCGCCCATTAATCTATCTCCTGATCCCCTGGGAGCACAGGAGGAGAAAGGGACAGACAGCTCTGAAATTCTCAGATCTGAAAAGGAATCCCATCATCATGGGACTCCTAATGACCTCCCATTATCGGGTGCCCACTGATGAGTTTCCCAAAACACTGATAGATTCCCAAGAAATAGTTTTCAGTCAAATACCCTCATCAAACAAAGGCAGTCTTCTTAAAGAGTTCATGAGTACTAGTCCTCATTGCCCTGTAGCTATCATAATAGCCACCTTTTGTTTTCACTATTTTATCTGGCATTCAGTGAGTACTTAATACATTCTTGGTATTTTGCTTTACGCTTTTTTTTCTTCTTTTTCTTTTTCCACTCTCACAACAAATTAATGTACTATAGTACGCACTTGTTCTGGTTATTGCCTGTTTGATGCTAGATACCATTCTAGTCCTTCCCATCCTCTACTAAATACTTCAAAAAGTTGAATCCTGCAAGTTACATCACTCATGCTTTTTTACCAATTGGTTTTCAGCTAGTTTTAGGAAAGTGGAAAAATTGGTAGAGATGAGGGGTCAGGAAGAGGAGACACTGGGTACTTCTGTCCATGTCCTGGTGTTTCAGGCAGCATCCTCAAGAGTGCTTGTGTCCCCTCCATTGTTCTACCTCCCAGTAGGCAGCTTGAGCTCCAGATAACACCTGCTCCTACAGGTGGTACAGGTGGCAAGGGCATGCTGTCCTGAGGGCTTGCTCACCTTCCTTGTTTGCTTTTCAGTTCCAACACCTTTATCATGAGCTACCCGTATTAAAAATTATCTCTGGAACCCTGGACAAAGATTTTGTCATTTGTATTGAAACCTGACTAATACAGCATTACTGTGTTCATCCCATAAATGAAGGAACTGAAAGTTAAAGAAGTCAACCTCACACCAGAGAGTTTATTATATGCCAGGCATTAGGTTGAAAACTTGATACACATTATTTCTTTTAATTCTCACAAACTTTTATGAGGTAGGAATTATTATCTCTATTTCACGGGTAAGAAAATAAAGCTCAGGGAACATAAATAACCTGCCCAATGCCATACTAGTAACTGGTAGATGTAGGAACAATGATATCTCTGTCTCTAGATCATAGCAAGTGTACAATCAATTAATTAAGAGATGCTGGAAGATGGCACCACCCCTTCCAGTGGTGCCCACATACAGTCATTAGCCACATGCTTCAGGAAGTTCATGCTAGAGACTGGAGAAAGTTAGCCTGTATGGCATTACCACAACTCAGCCATTTTAAAAGAAGGTTCAAGTTCTCCAAAGCAGCATTGCAAATAATCACAGGGCTAAAAACAATAGTGCACTGCTAATTGTTTAACAATCTGCTCTCCAAGGAGATTTTTTTTTAAAAGACCTGATTCATAGAGTTTTCCAGTCTTCATGGTGTAAATGTAACTGGGCAGCTTAACTTCAAAATGCATTTTAAACTTTTATTTTTTCCTTTCTCTTGGGTTTTAAGACATAACCTTGCAGCAAACTGTAGAAGCCTTTTTCCTTAGTCTTAAAATATACTTCATGTCCCTTTTTTTCTCACCATATACTCCCTTCACATTTATCTAAACTGGATGCTAGTATCCAAGTATGTGCCTTCTTAGAAGTCCCAGGGGTTAATCATGAGATAGACAGACCAAGTCTGAAGACCCAGTTGCAAAATTCTAGAGATATGTCAAGGCTGCTAGTTAACAACTGGCCATTGTTGAGAACACATCTGCCAGAGATCAAGGTGAACCAGGACTCAAGATAGCCACCAGAACAAGACACACAGACACTGTACTCAGCCCAATTCTTGCCTGCTTTCCTTAGTAACTTTTCCTTCTTTAAATTCCTGCCTTCCCACAAAAAATCAAAGTGGTTGCTTTACATGGGAATCTGGCCACTTCCACTTTACTCGTATTGATTAACAAAGTCTCTATTTCTTTCTACCAGACATTGCTCTTGTTACTTGGACTCTGCAAGCAGTGAGCATCCAGACCTGTGTTCAGTTACATAAGTACTCCCACCATGGCTCATTTCTAGCTACTCATGTGGTATCAACCAGCTCACAAAATTCCTGAAATTCTAACAATCAGCTCCACCATATCATTGGTTAAAGATCTAAAAGGCAGTCAGTATTTGTTGACTAAACTATAGACACTGCTACATACTCCCAGAAGGGTAAAGCAAATGTGACTGGCAATACAAAAAATGTCCTATGACATAGCAATTTCACTCATGATAATAGAAATGAGTGCATATATCCATGAAAGACAGGTGCAGAAATGTTTCTGCTAGCATTACTCCTAATAGCCCAAACTAGAAGAAAGAGTGCAAATGCCCAATTAAGTAAAAGAAAATGGTTTTAAAAATTATGGAATATTTATACAATGGAATGTGTGTTGACACGAATGAACTGCCGATGCACAAAATGTGGGTGTATTTCAAACATATTATGTAGAGCTAAAGAAGGCAGACACAAAAGACTATAGTATGCATAGTACTCTGTATGACCCTTTCATATGATGGTCAAGACAAGCAAAATGTATCTGGGAAAGTTAAAGTCCAAATGGTGTTTGTCTCGGGGTGGAGAGAGTATTGTTGATTGCAGACATGAGTTAATCCTCTAGGAGACTAGAAATGTAAATATTATAGAAAGCAGACTTGATCTGGGCAATGGTTATATGGATATATACATATATGAAATTTCCTCCACCTGTACCCTTGAGATTTGTATAGTTTATCATGTGAAAATTATGCTTAAAAGTTTTAAAAAATAGTCTTTGGGCCCCGCAGGCATATGTTCTCAGATCATGCCCAAGCAAGGTGTATTAATCCGTTTTCATGCTGCTGATAAAGACATACCCAAGACTGGGAAATTTACAAAAGAAAGAGGTTTAGTTGGACTCAAGGTTCCATGTGGCTGGGGAGGCCTCACAATCATGGCAGAAGGCAAAGAGGAACAAATCACATCTTATGTGGATGGCAGCAGGCAGAGAGAGAACTTGTGCAGGGCAACTCCCAGTTTTAAAACCATCAGATCTACAGAGATCCATTCACTATCATGAGAAGAGCATGGGAAAGACCTGCCCCTATAATTCAGTCACCTCCCACTGGGTTCCTCCCATGACATGTGGATAGTGGGAGTTATAATCAAAGATGAGATTTGGGTGGGGACTCAGCCAAATCATACTACAAGGCATCTCAGATAAGAATGTTCTAGCCCAGGAGAATGTTCTAGTCCTGAGGTTTCATAGACTACATTTTTTGGTATATTGAGCACACACTTCTTCACCAGATGCCAGAGAAGTTTGCTTACCACAATCCCTCTATTTATAAAATTCCTTTAACATGAAGCTTTTCCCTTCACCAGATCCCCACCTCCACACTACTGCTACCCCTTATAGTAGTCACTGAAGTTTGCATCATCTGTAACAAGGACAGTGAGGCAAAATCTCATTTCACGAATTGTATTATTGTAGTTTTGTTTGTTTTTTTGTTTTGATAGCTGTCCAGTTCTTGCTAATTTTCCAGGTTCTAAATACTTACTGACCTTTACCTTTGAGAAGAGATCTAGTACTTTCAAGGTGACTTAAAATTTTTTTTTATAGATATTATTTAAATGGAAACAGACTCGGTGTGCCGATGACCTAAATATTTAATATACTCGTAGAATTTCACTGATTACTCTTTACACAACTTGCCCGCGCCATTAATTATCATCAGAACATGCTGTTCACAAGAATGGTTTAGGTTTGTCCACTGATTGGTATTTTTGGGCCTTTCTTGTTTTAAGTTAATTAAAATTAAAACTATCATAAACTCCACATTAATAAAGTGTAATTGAAACAACTAAGTCATGTGAATAGAACAAGAGAGCATTACCAGTTGTGTGACTGAGAACTCACATTGGTAAATTTGCCTAAATACCATAAAGTCGAAGGGGCTTCTTACATAAGAGGACCATCTTTAGGTTATCATTTATGATATTTATTGACAATCTTTAAGATAACAGTGGCTCTACCAGCTATGAATATATATACAACTACTTTTAGTTTCCACAAGTCCACAAAAACTTATTCTTTTTTAAAAAGATGGAAGGGCATTTAACTAAATTTCAAGAGAAAGCTTAAAAGATCATCTCACTCCTCATCTTTCCACATTTTTTTTTATATAAGGAGGAAAAAAAAAGTTTAGAGCAGATTTACCTAGTAAGAGGCAAGGCTTGTATAGCATCCAATTTTCTTGCTTCTTATTTCCATGTTTTTGAGAAACTTAATAAGCTCTCCTGCTGGATGTAAGATTCCTGATGTCTATTATATTTCAGTGAAGTTACCAGTCTAATCAAGCTCTGAAATTTTATTGTGCTATAATTCCAATCCTTCCTTTGAGATCACAGTTGGATCAATCTCCTGATAAATTTCAAATAAGCTAGCAGATCAGTAAATCAATTCAATTTGTATAAAATACGTCTTCCCTCCATTCTTGTCAACATGAAAGAAAATGAGATTCTTTGACCATATGTTGACTAAGTAGTTTAGCAAATATTGCTGTTAACATATACCTAACTATGTATTGTGCATATTTAGATGATGGACATAAGATAAGGCTAGACCAAGTGCAGTATGGTGTTCGGGAAAGACTAAAGACCAGGATGAACAGAAATATCTGAACAATGCTGTGTAAAAGAAAAGCGGTCCTGAAGGACTTTGCATTGTTTTTTCTTCTCTTTTGTTCATGTGTTTATTTTTTGGTATACCGCACTACAGAGGAAGAGAATGAACAAGGGAAAGCCTTTGTTTTTTGACTAGCAAGATGGATGTTCTATTAAAAGGTGATAAGAAGAACACAGAATTATTCCACTTTTTCTTTGCTCACTATCTTCTGTAACATGGAAAATAATCCTCATGTTTGAAAGACACAGAAAGGTGAGGAGATTAATATGGCATAATTTTTTTTTAAATGAGCCTTGGAATCAAACATTAATTTGGAAACCCAGCTCTTTCTTAGGACTTATGCGGTACTTATACTATTTCATCTGCTCTGAGTTCACTTGATGTATCAATAGCTCATCCCCCAGAGTGTTAGAAGTATGTAAGGCCACTTTGACACGTAACAGCTTAATAATTGATATGTTAATAGGGATGGAATGCCCAAATAGGTAAGAAAATAAATAGGATTTTAATTAGCGATAATTTCAAAAGGATCTAAAAAAATTACATTTCAGTGTGCGAAAGAACTTATAAAGCAGATACTGATGTCATTGCTGGTAACTTTTGAAAAGTTCTGGCAAATGATAGATGTTTGTAGATTGTTGCTTCAATTTTGCCAAAAAAATAGAAAGTGTTTCAAGATTTGGTATTCCAACCAAGCCAGCTAGAAGGAAATTCCAGATGTAGTTATGGATTATGAACAGATATTCTATATGCCAATTTTAAAAGGAAGTTGTGATTGCTGAAACCTAGCACTTAATCAAACACAATCATGCTGAAAGCAACAAGTTTCCTCTTTTTTTTTTTTTTTTTTTATTCTTTTGAGGGACTGCAAGCTAATCAGAGAAATGTATAGTCATGATATATTTGTATCTGAAGAGGACATGGACAAAGGTTTTATGAATCTTTATTAATATATGAATTTGCATTATAAATATCCAGAGGAGTACTCAATTCAGGCACTTTTAAATTATTTGACTGTGGGAACCTTTTTTTTAGCAGAGTAAAATCTGAAAGAAGTTGGGTTGGGCAGAACTTTGGGAAACACTAGTGTAAGCCTGGAAAATAAATCTCCACTTTTTAGGTAGCTTTGGGGATATTGGTTTATTTTCAAACATCACCTTTTAAAGGAACCCAGACAAACTAGAATATTTCCAAAGGAGGGCCAGAGTAATGAATTATATAACACTATATTGCAGAAGAAATAATTAGGAACTATGAAAGAGACACTTTGGGGAGTAAGGTTGTCCTGATGGTTGATTTCAAGTTTTTTAATGGTTGTTATATGGAGAAAGAACTGGATTACTTCTCCTTAGTTTAAGCAACCAGAAATAAGAGTACTATCTAAGAATTACAGGGCAGTAGGTTTTGGCTGAATATAAAGATTTTTGTGAGCGCGCTAGTCCTGGGATTTGACAGAACTACAATTCAACACCAGTCCTGCAGTTTTTGGCTAGGTAGCTTAATCTCTTAGAAATTTGGTTTTCTCATTTGCAATAGGGAGAAGTTGATGGAGGTACCACAAAGAGTAAATCCTACATTAAATTTTATAAGTTCCATACAATTTCTGGCACATAGTAAGTGCTCAAGAAATAGAATTCTGGTGTTATTGGTAACATAGAGCTACTCAATAATGAAAAGGATGGAGGACATCTGATAGCAGAGAACATCTCAAGAGTGTAAATGTTCAAGCACATTCTTAATTATTTAAAAAAGAAGTGAAAGTCTATTTGGGCAACACATCAGGGAAGTAGCTGTGACTCAGTTCCTGTCTTTATGAGCTAAGTCACATGGGGACAAGCAGGGGAGTTAAGGCAAATATATTAAACAACAATAACACAAGGATGAATGCTTGCAAGAATATCAGAAATTATGAGCATGAGTGCTGAATTTTTTGAGGGAAATATGGAAGGATATATGAAAGTGGTAGCATATGAAGAATAGAAAATTTTTCAATGGATGTGGTAAGAAAGGAAGCAGCATGTTATAGAAGGAACTATTATGAGGAGAGGCTGTAGGCAACAAAGCATAGGAACGTATCCAGAGAAGCAGCACAATTTGAAGGGGATATAAATGCAAAACTAGAGATAAATGAGACACAATTCTGGATAATTATTGGGGGAGCTGCAGAATGGATCTTGTACTTGACTTGGGGGTCAGTGGGGAGACTAAATATTATGAGAGAAAGAAAAGAGTGTCTTTATCCAAACTTACTTAAAAAAAAGAAAAAGAAACATGAAGTTGACAGTGGCAATAAAATTGGTTAGGATCTGTGTGATTCCTAAAGCAGGAAACCCAATTAAAAAAATAGCACAGTATAGGATAACTGGCCAGCCAAATGCAGAAGGTTGAAACTGCACCCCTTCTTTACACCATATATAAAAATTAACTCAAGATGGATTAAATACTTAAATATGAAATGCAAAACTATAGAAACCCTGGAAGACAACCTAGGCAATACCATGTAGGACATACACATGGACAAAGATTTCATGACGAAGACACCAAAAGCAAAAGTTCACAAATGAGAGCTAATTACACTAAGGATCTTCTCTACAGCAAGAGAAAACTATGAACAGAATAAACAACCTACAGAATGGGAGAAAATTTTTGCAAGCTATGCACTTGACAAAGGTCTAGTATCCATCATCTATAAGGAACTTATATAAATTTACAAGAAAAAAAACATTAAAAAGGGGATAGAGGACATGAATAGATACTTTTCAAAAGAAGACATATATGCAGCCAACAATCATATGAATAAAAAGTTCAACATCACTTATCATTAGAGAAATGCAAATAAAACTACAATGAGATACCACCTCACACCGATTAGGATGGCTACCATCAAAACACTAGAAAATAAGAAGTGTTGTTGAGGATATGGAGAATTTGGAACCGTTATGCACTGTTGGTAGTAGCTTAAAATGGTACAGTTGCTCTGGAAAACAGCATAACATTTTCTTAAAAAATTAAAACTAGGGCGGGTGTCCAAGATGGCCGAATAGGAACAACTCCAGCCTCCAGCTCCCAGCGTGAGTGACACAGAAGATGGGTGATTTCTGCATTTTCAACTGAGGTACTGGGTTCATCTCATTGGGGCGTGTTGGACAGTCGGTGCTGGTCAGTGGGTGCAGCCTGACCAGTGAGAGCTGAAGCAGGGCGAGGCATTGCCTCACCTGGGAAATGCAAGGGGGAAAGGAATTCCTTTTCCTAGCCAAGGGAAACTGAGACACACAACACCTGGAAAATCATGTAACTCCCACCCTAATACTGCACTTTACCAAGGGTCTTAGCAAACAGCACACCAGGAGATTATATCCCACACCTGGCCGAGAGGGTCCCATGCCCACACCCACGGAGCCTCCCTCATTGCTAGCACAGCGATCTGAGATCTAACTGCATGGCAGCAGCAAGGCTGGGGCAGGGGTGTCTGCCATTGCTGATGCTTAAGTAGGTAAACAAAGCCTCTGGGAAGCCCTAATTGGGTGGAGCCCACCACAGCTCAAGGAGGCCTGCCTGCCTCTGTAGACTCCACCTCTGGGGACAGGGCATAGCTAAACAAAAAACAGCAGAAACCTCTGCAGATGTAAATGTCCCTGTCTGACAGCTTTGAAGAGAGCAGTGGTTCTCCCAGCATGGAGGTTGAGATCTGAGAACAGACAGACTGCCTGCTCAAGTGGGTCCCTGACCTTTGAGTAGCCTAACTGGGAGACATTCCCCACTAGGTGCAGACTGACACCTCACACCTCACATGGCTGGGTACACCTCTGAGACAAAGCTTTCAGAGCAAGAACCAGAGAGCAACACTCACTGTTCAGCAATATTCTATTTTCTGCAGCCTCTGCTGCTGATACCCAGGCAAACAGGGTCTAGAGTGGACCTCAAGCAAACTCCAACAGACCTGCAGCTGACTGTCCTGACTGTTAGAAGGAAAACTAACAAACAGAAAGGACACCCACACCAAAACCCCATCAGTACATCACCATCATGAAAGACCAAAGGCAGATAAAACCACAAAGATGGGGAAAAAGCGGGGCAGAAAAGTTGGAAATTCAAAAAGTCAGAGCACATCTCCCCCTCCAAAGGAACGCAGCTCATCACCAGCAATGGAACAAAGCTGGACAGAGAATGACTTTGATGAGTTGAGAGAAGAAGGCTTCAGTTGATCAANGTCACAGTGGCTATTATGAAAAAGTAAAAAAATAACAGGTGCTGGCAAGGTTGTGGAGAAAAGGAAACACTTATACCCCGTTGGTGGGAGTGTAAATTAGTTCAACCATTGTGGAAGACAGTGTGGCGATTCCTCGAAGACCTAAAGACAGAAATCCCATTCAACCCAGCAATCCCATTACTGGGTATATTATACCCCAAGGAATATAAATTGTTCTGTTATAAAGACACATGTATGTGAATGTTTATTGCAACACTATATGCAATAACAAATACATAGAATCAACCTAAATGCTCCTCAATGACAGATTAGACAAAGAAAATGTGATATATGTATACCATGGAATACTAAGCAGCTGTAAAAAAGGATGAGATCATGTCCTTTGTGGGGACATGGATAGAACTGGAGGCCATTATCCTTAGCAAACTAATGTAGGAACAGAAAACCAAATAATTCATATTCTCACTTATAAGTGGGAGCTAAATAATGAGAAAATATGGAAACAGTAGATGGGAAAAACACACACTGGGCCTATTGGAGGTGGAGTGTGGGAAGAGGGAGAGAATCAGGAAAAATAACTAATGGGTACTAGGCTTAATACCTGGGTGGTGAAACAATCTGTAAAACAAGCCCCCATGAAGCATATTTACCTGTGTAACAAATCTGCACATGTACACTTGAACTTAAAAGTTTTTTTTTGTTTTGTTTTTTTTTTTAAATAGGACAATAAGTGAAAAATAAAGAGAATCTCAAGTAGGGTGGAAATAGTGGGAATGGAAAGGAAGTCCTCAATGGGATCCACATGAAGAACAGGCTCTGTTGGAGAATATTTGACAGCAGGCAAGGGAGGTGATAGTCTCAGAAGACCAAGTTTCAGTTAAGGGAGGTCTTAGCAGCAGCTTTCCAAGAGAAAGTCATGTCAGGAGTATTCCTTAGCAGAATAGCCAACAGCGACTCTTACTGAACATTTATTCGATAGATGAATACATTATTGGCCATTTTTGGTTTGGGTAAAAATGAAACAAAAACAGATAGATGTATACATGAATGAATGAATGATTTGGGTTGAGCTCTAAAGGGAAAAATGGAAGATGGTAATACAAGCAAAAGTTTGTCAGAGTCAATCTAAGGAAAAGGAAGGCTGGTTGGATAGAGATGTAAGTAGAGAACTAGCAAAGATCTTATCCAAGGATGAGTGAAGGGCAGAGGAGATAAATCAGGGCTTGACCAAATAGGGCCTGTGGCCGAACCCAGCCCCACCCACCTGTTTTGTGCAGCCCATGAGCTACCAATAACTTCTGTGTTTTTAAATGGTTAAAGTAAATTCAAAGAAGGATAGTATTTCATGACATGTGAAAATGATATGAAACTCAAATTTCAACATCCATGAATAAAGTGACGATTGTTTTTGTTATTTTATTATTATTATTTTACAGAAAGGACTGGCTTGCACTTTTTAAACATTAGTTATATTATTCTCACTACAACCCTATGAGATAAAATTCGTTGTTCCCATTTTACCGATGAGCAAACTGTAGCTTATATTTCAGCCAAAGTCACACAGTTCATTAAGGACAGAGTCACCCATGGCAATCTGCCTATCCAGATGTTCCATTTTCCCCTAGGGTAAAAGCACTGGCTCTAAGAATAGTGAGAACAAAACACACTTATAAAAGAGAGTTGGGGAGGGGTTGGGGCTGGGCATGGTGGCTCATGCCTGTAATCCCAGCACTTTGGGAGGCCAAGGTGGGTGGATCACTTGAGGTCAAGAGTTCAACCCCAGCCTGGCCAACATGGTGAAACCCAGTCTCTACTAAAAATATAAAAATTAGCCAGGCATGGTGGCGGGCGCCTGTAATCCCAGTTATTCGGGAGGTTGAGACAGGAGAATCACTTCAGCCCAGGAGGCAGAGGTTGCAGTCAGAGGAGATCGCACCATTGAACTCCAGGTTGGGCGACAGAGCAAGACTCTATCTCAAAAAACAAAAACAAACAAACAAAAAACAAAGGGAGTTGGGGAGTGTTTTGAATGCTTAGAGGGCAGTTTGGGAACTCAATTAGAAGGGGACGGTTTAAACAGACATATTTCTAAGAGACTTATAATGAGTTAACTCATTTGATCCTCACAACTCTTCCATGAGTTGGATGCTATTATTAAGAACCCAGTATTAGATAAAGGATTAGATACCTTCTTAAAGACCACTTCCCAGGAGAAAGACTGTGTGTGAGTACTCTGAAGTTTTGGGTCTTCTAGTGGGTGACACCACTAGGTTTCCAAAGGCTCAACCAGCCAAGCGAAGTGTATTTGACCTAGTCGTGTTCAAAGTGCTTAGGGAAGGATTCTACAGACTGGGCTTTTACCCTGGTGTCCTGCATTCTTGCTCCAAGACTTCTCTCACCACTCTCAATCCCCTAAATGCAGCTTCTGACAGCTTCTAGCTGCAAGTTCTTGGGCTCCTCCTTGGTGATTTCTTCTTAAGATAATTTGAGTTACCACAAATCAGCATTTGAAGAAATGCAGCAGATAAGTTGAAAATTCAAGTGCTGAGGGATGTAAAGGCCAAAACAATCCTGTAGAAAGCCCAGAGGCAGATGACAGTCTTTCGTCAAAGATTTCACTGCTGTAGATTTCTGAGAGTGTTGTGTAGCCCTCCTTTTCATCCTGTAGCCCTCCTTTTCATCCTGCGTTTGCCACTTTGAACAGTCACTTTCCCACTTGGAACTTACTTGTGGCTCTGCTGACAAAACAGGAAGTGATTTGAATACAGTCTGTTTTTATGACCTTTCAACATCAGGAGTTTGAAAAGTTTTAGCCGTGTAGTTACAGCCTTGCTTTAGTACTTTCATTTCTTATAAAACCGTGTAGGGGTTAAAGTATCAGTGTAAAGTGCTGTTCAAGTATTGAGTCAGTAATGACCTCTGCACACCAGCCTTTGGTGCATGTTAAATTCAAAACAAGCTTAGCGTTTTTTTTTTTTTTTTTTGGATAGAAACTGGTGGGGGTGGGGAAAGAATGAGGGAACTGGGAAGAGAAGGAGGGGAAGTTAAACCTTGCTTCTCACTCTGTCTTTCTCAGAAAGCCAAACACGGCATCTTCCATGAGGAGCTTGTTTTCTGACCACCGGAGATATATTGAATCTTTCCGGAGGTTTCTCAGCCATTCCACGGAACACCAGTGCATGCAGGAATTCATGGACAAGAAGCTGCCAGGCATAATAACAAGGTAACAAAAGGGACGTTGTTGTCAAAGGGACAAGCCTGAGACTAGCTGTGCGTCAGTGATAGATGGGTCTAGCTCAGCCTCGCAGGCTGGGCACGGGATAAGGGCGAGTTACTGATAGCAACTCCCCCTCGTCCTCCTCCTCGCTGCCCTGCCCTGCCTTTCTCCTGCAGTGCTTCGGTTCCACGTTTGCTTTAAACACTCAAAGGCTCCCATTTGTGCTGTATTTCCAGCTGCATAGAGATAAGCGTTAACCATTTGAAGGCACAAATCCATGTTCATTTGGAAAAAGATAAGATGCTAATCTTCGAATTCAGACTTTTCAGCCCTCCTCCAAATTTTACATCCCCAAAAAGGCCCAAAGGGAGTCTGGTATGCTTTTCATTAGAATCGAATATAAATAATTGCCAAAGTACGATTTGCCCTGAGGACTGAGTCCCTCAGTTCTCATAATATCCATTTAAATNAGTGTCATTTATTTAAAAGTAATTTTTTCCTGAAGGTAGTGTTTGAAATAAGATTTAGCTGAAGAACCTTTAAAATTGTTGCTTAAAGTTGTCTATGAGTGATGAAGTACCAAAACGTGATTAGGATACGCTTTGTGTATGTTAGGGCAGGGTTTGTTGAGTTGGTGGCTCACTGTGCTAATTGAGTGTGGAGCGAGCATATTAAATTTTTATTAAAGCAAGACATGCTCATATTTTAAAACATCAAATGGTTCTAAAAACAATCAAATGGTTCTAAAGTGGGTGAGACCTATAACAAATCCCACCCACTCCATTCTTGATTCTCACTCTCCAGAAGCAACCACTTTCAGCACTTTGAAATCTTTTAGTTATTTATGGAATTTTCTTTCATAATTCAAAATAACATGTTATTTTTCTATTTCTTCATTTTGCTGTATTAAAATAGCTAATTAGCATGCGTATTTCCCACCCTTTCATGTCACTATATTTAGTCAAAATTTTGGTTAAATAATTTGAGTGTTCATGTTATTTTGCCTATGTATATATTATTAATAATTGAGCAATATATTAGACTATACTTACATTTCCTTTTATGTACAACTTTTTGTTTTCCCTAGAGTTGACTATTGCCTTAATTTTGGTTTCTTTTCTTAGTTCTCTATGTACCTATTACTACTTTGATTCCGAAGCAGATATACTAATCTCGTCTCAATATATGCAAACATATCAAGGAATCTGTTTATTTTACCCCAAAGGAACAACTTTTCTGAAGCCCTCTGTTCTTTTTTTCAGTTTAGGAAGATCTGCTTTGGCCTGCTATACAACTATTAAGGAGGGAGTTTATTTCACTTTCTGAGAATCATTTTCTTTCTGAAGTATTTGATTCCCTGATTCTGTGTCTCATGCCTTTCTTTTGTTTCCTCAGTCCTTTGTTTCCTGAACTAATGCTTTAAAAGCTTTAAGAGTGAATGAGAGGTAAACTTTTTGAGACTTTGTATGTTTAAAAATCCCTTGGTTCTATGTTCATCATTAGACAGTTTGACTGGATATAGAACTGTATACTGAAAATGGTTTTGTATCATAGATCTAAAGGTACTTTTACATTGTCTTTTAGATACCAGAATTGCTGTTAACAAATAAAATAGTGGCCAGGTGTGTTGGTTCTTGCCTGTAATCTCAGCACTTTGGGAGACTGAGGCGGGAGGATTACTTGAGCCCAGGAGTTTGAGACAAGCCTGGGCAACACAGCAAGATCCCATCTCTACAGAAAAAGTAAAAAAAATTAGCTGAACAAGGTGGCGTGCACCTGTAGCACTGGCTACTCCAGAGGCTGAAGTGGGAAGATTGCTTAAGTCTGGGAGATCAAGGCTTCAGTGAGACATGATTGCAACACTGCACTCAGTCTAGATGACAGAGTGAGACCCTGTCTCACACAAGAGAAAAAAAGTACAGACATGCTACTCAAAATTCTCATCCTTGGCTTGTGGAATAACTTTTACATTATGTGTTTTGTTTTCCCTATTTTGAACTTTTTAGAATCTTCTTATCTCTAATACTCTGAAACTTTAAAATAGTGAATTGTGAAATGATTCCTTTTCACCCATTTTGTGGGTACTCCCTGGGCTATTTCAATTGAGATTCAGACCCTTCAGTTATGAGGAACTTTGGTAATCATTCTTCCCCTCTGTTTTCTTTTTCTGAAACATTTACTCATCAAATACTTCCTGGATTGATTACCTAATTTTCTTATATTTCCAGTTTGCTATGACTTTCTCTTTCAGCCCATCTATTAATTTTTTACTATTATAGTTTTAATTTCCAAGAATGTTTTCTATAGCATTCTTTTCATCATTCTCAGATGTAATACCTTCTTATTCATTACAAAATGTTCATCTGCTCTCTCTGCCTCTTTCAGTCTCTGTTTCTTGTGTTCGACAGCTCCCCAACCGCCTAATGAGCTTTGGTTTTCTGTTCAATCAAATAATGAGGCACTAAAAGGTAGTCAGATTCTCTTTGTGTAAGTCAGGGCAGGGTTTGTTGAGTGAGTAGCTCACTGAATAATTGAGTGTGGCCTCAGCTCTTTCCTGGGTGATCCTCAGATATAAAATCATGTTAACTTTATTACTGAGATGATTTGTTTCCCTATAGAGGAATTCTTCAATCCCCTATTTGGGGGTAGATGGTGGGGCAGGGCTTGGGGGCAGGAAAAATTATAGTATATAACTATAAATAGTAAACTTGGTTATTGGTGTTGCATATAAAACTGTTAAATCCTTGGCTAGAAAATAGTAAGTTTTCAATAATTATTTGATGTCATTATAATATGTGAAATGGGATGAATAATAGTATCTAACTCATAGAGGAATTTTAAGGATTCAAAGAGGTAATTCACATAAGTCACTTACATGTGCCTAGAATCATAATAATTTCTAATATATGTGGAGTGCTTGTCATGTGCAGTTACATTTCTAAGAGCTTTACATGAATTAAAGAATTGAATCCTCATAATTTCTCCATGAATTAGAAACAGTTACTAATAATCCTACAAGAGAGGTGATATTATTATCTTATTTCACAGAGATGTCAAATAACTTGCTCAAGGTAACATATCAGTAACCTGGGATTTCAACTTGGGTCCTCTGCTTCATAGCCTCCCTATGCTGTCATAGATGTAAGCGTTTTAAAGAATGAACAAAAGGTTAAGATAGAAATGGATGTGTTAGGATGTAAGATTATGAACTGGAGGATGATTAGAGCTGAAAAAGGCAACCCATTTATAGGTGTTCTTGACCCTAGACTTTGCAAGATTCCTTTAGAACCTTACTTCAACCTTTGTTCCCATCTTGTGACTGTGCAAGCTTTTGCAATGAAGACAAAACACAGGTTTGTTTACCATCCCATGGTCCAAAGAAACAAACACCATCCTTTTCCCTTCATGGTTCCCCTGTAGCAGTCATCTCTTTTCCTTCTCTCTTTCATCCTTTTTCAACAGACTCCAGATCTGCTTCCTCATTTTTTAGCTCACTTTTAATCCCATTGCCATCTGACTGAAGTCCTCAGTCTTCTTTTAAAACTGCTATTATTAAAGACACTTATATTGTCAAATTCGATATAGATTTTTCCTTTTTTAAGTAGTACACTCTGCTGCTTTTGCCACGACTAAGGGCTTTCTCTGCCTCCAGTTACTCTAGTACTTCTCTGTGCTTTCTTTACTTCTCTGTCTTCTTTGTATATTCTTCACAATCCAGTTATCTTTAGAAGTTGGTATTGGATCACCATCCACTACTACTCTAACTCTGCAATATCTTTGGTTGATGGAATCTACTCTTCTAGCATTGACCATTACTTTATGATGATGATTCTCCAGAATACATCACTGACCCTGATTTCTCTTCTCCCAGCTTAAATCTTGCAAATTCAAATGTTTGCCGAATTCGTATTTATTTTTTTAAAAAGCCCTGACAAAACATAAGCTTGCTGCCAAACTATATTTCTCAGCTTCCTTTTTGGCATCACCCTTTGCTCAGTCATCCAAGCCTGAAACAGGGAAATCATTGCGCACTCATATTTTTTTTCTGATGTCTTCACATCAATCTAACAGCAAGTCCTACTGGCTTATTTCCCAATCTGTCTACTTCATTCTGTTTCTAGTACCTGAGTCATAATTCAGGGCTTTATTATCTCACATTTCATTTTGAGAGCAAAGTGATATCTGTTTTTTAATGCCTAGGATAGAATATACATAATACATGTTTAATAAACATTTGTTTATTAAAAGGAAGGTAAAAAAAAAAAAAGGAGGTGGGGGAGGAAAGAAGACAGACATTATAGATAGTGGGAACCACCTGAGCCTTTCCCCTATCTACGATGGGTGGCTTATTATATTACCAGACTCAAAGCTCCACTTTTCTATTCTTGTTCTCCAAACAATATTCAAACAAATGGCATTTTCTACCTCTGAGATGTACATACTGCCATTTCCAAGTCTCCTAGTTCAAGATTGTTAATGAATATAACCTGTATTTTGAAATATACTCTAAAGATGGCAATGTAACTGGTATAATTGGGAACTTTCATGTTGGCCTAGTTTTCATTCATTGTATTTTTAGTCTGTTCTCTTCAACTAGACTAGATAATCAGATTTCACAAAGCACCTAACAAATTTTTCTAAAACTACATAATTTTTTTCTTTCAGGATTGGAGACACAAAATCAGAAATTAAGATTCTAAGCATAGGCAGAGGTGCAGGTATGAATAATATATTTTTAAAGTTTGTATTTCACTTCAAACATTGTGCTGTGTGTTGACAATATTGTTCATTTCTTAAGGAAGGTTTCTTTTTCTTTTTTTTCTCTTTGCTGTTGGAAGAAATCAGCTTATTAAAACTAGCAATATTACTTCAACTAACATTAATGCCCCCAGAGATTAAAGGGTATAGGACACTAGCCTTCATTACTATCTCTACTGTGAAAAAGTGATGTGACTTATTCTTTTGATAAATGAAAAATCAAATAGGATAACTTTAAGGATAACTCTTATCCAAAATGATTAAAATACTCACAGAAAAGGAAAATCTCATAAGAAGCTTCTTAAGCTTGTGCCACTTAAAACCTTGTTCATGGACTGGTTACTGCTTTTCAAACTGTTATTTGTCCATGTGAAAATTAGAAATATGCACTGGAATATAAACTGATGCATAGCTTTTTTCATTGGGAAAGTCTCACCATGGGTAAAAATTGTGCTCAACGACAGAGTTAATTTACACTCTTGTGAACACATTCTTTGAGTGGCATGGGCCTAATCTGTTCCCTTCCTCTTAGTTCCAAGACTGAATGCTTAGAATTACCTCTAGCATTCAGAACACTCCTAAGCACCCGCCTGTTTTTTTTTTTT